>NC_057814.1:431397865-431452279 GCF_018294505.1 Triticum aestivum
TTTATTTGCAAAATCTCTCTGGAATTTCTTAAAATGGGCATAACTTTTGCATACGAACTCGAATGAAAAAGTTTTTTATAAACATCAAAATCCTAACAGAAAAAAAGATACGGGGCTTTCAAGATCTAGAGGCAAAAAAATTCAAAATTTTTCAAACTTACTAGTGGCGCACCGGTTGCTAGGTGCGCCACTAGTAACAGAACAAAATATTGGTTTTGAATTTTTTTTTGGATTTTTTTTTTCAAAAAATGATTCGTAGTATGACAGGGAAGTTTGAAATATTTTTCAAAATTTCATCATACTCATGAATATGAACAAAGTCCTAGACATCAACAAGGTTTAATAGGATTGATATGATAGATATATCAACAAGTGGCTGTTAAGTGAGGTGGTCCTGGGGTTGGATAGAACCGCGAAGTTAAGCGTGCTCGGGCTGGAGTAGTGTGAGGGTGGGTGACCTTCCGGGAAGTTTGACCACTTAGTGCGATTTGACTTGAAATTAAGCATATTGACCTGAGATTAAGCCATAGTGACCCGAGATTAAGAAAAAATTGAACATTTTTTTGAAAAAAATATTTCTGAAAAAATATTTGAAAAAAAAATTGTTACTAATGCCGCACTTCTATGTGGTGCGCCATTACTAAGTCCTATAGTAATGGCGCACCGTGGCATATACTAATGGCGCACCAGCGGTGCGCCATTAGTAAAAATTACTAGTGGCGTGATGCTAGTGGCGCACCAGTAGTGCGCCATTAGTAGGCAAAACTGGTGCGCCACTAGTAGGCCTTTTTCTAGTAGTGTAGGGATACCATTAAACCAGTTGGGGTAGTTAGAGATGTTAAAGTCTTGTGTGGGAAGGTTAAATATCCTGCTGATTTTCTTGTTCTTGGTTCCCCACAAGATGATTTTTGTCCCATTATTTTTGGTAGACCCTTCTTGAATACGGCTAGTGCTAGGATTGATTGTGAAAAGGATACTATTACAATTGGCTTAGAGGGTATGTCTCATGAGTTTAATTTTGCTAAGTTTCGTAGACAACCTCGCGATAGAGAATCACCTTGTAAGGATGAGATTATTGGTCTTGCTTCTATTGCCGTGCCTCCAACTGATCCGTTAGAACAATATTTGCTTGACCATGAAAACGATATGTTTATGAAGGAAAGAAGGGAAATAGATGAAGTGTTCCTTAAACAGGAACCTGTGCTGAAACATAACCTTCCCGTTGAAATTCTTGGGGATCCCCCTCCACCCAAGGGTGATCCCGTGTTTGAACTCAAACCACTACCTGATAATCTTAAGTATGCTTATCTTGATGAAAAGAAAATATATCCTGTTATTATTAGTGCTAACCTTTCAGAGCAAGAGGAAGAAAGATTATTGAAAACTCTGAAGAAGCACCGAGCTGCTATTGGATATACTCTGGATGATCTTAAGGGCATTAGTCCCACGTTATGCCAACACAAAATTTCAGTGGAGAAGGATGCCAAACCAGTTAGAGATCCTCAACGACGACTGAATCCCAAAATGAAAGAAGTGGTAAGAAAGGAGATACTAAAGCTCCTTGAGGCAGGTATAATTTATCCCGTTGCTGATAGTGATTGGGTAAGCCCTGTCCATTGTGTTCGTAAAAAGGGAGGCATTACCGTTGTTCCTAATGATAAAGATGAATTGATCCCGCAAAGAATTATTACAGGTTACAGGATGGTAATTGATTTCCGTAAATTAAATAAAGCTACTAAGAAAGATCACTACCCTTTACCTTTTATTGATCAAATGCTAGAAAGACTATCCAAACACACACATTTCTGCTTTCTAGATGGTTATTCTGGCTTCTCTCAAATACCTGTGTCAGCAGGGGATCAATCAAAAACTACTTTTACTTGCCCTTTCGGTACTTTTGCTTATAGACGTATGCCTTTTGGTTTATGTAATGCACCTGCTACGTTTCAAAGATGCATGATGGCTATATTCTCTGATTTTTGTGAAAAGATTTGTGAGGTATTCATGGATGACTTCTCCGTTTATGGATCCTCTTTTGATGATTGTTTGAGCAACCTTGATCAAGTTTTGCAGAGATGCGAAGACACTAGTCTCGTCCTGAATTGGGAAAAGTGTCACTTTATGGTTAATGAAGGCATTGTCTTGGGGCATAAGATTTCCGAGAGAGGTATTGAAGTTGACAAAGCCAAAGTTGATGCTATGAAAAGATGCCATGTCCCAAGGACATAAAAGGTATAAGAAGTTTCCTTGGTCATGCCGGTTTTTATAGGAGGTTCATTAAGGACTTTTCTAAAATCTCTAGGCCTCTGACTAATTTATTGCAAAAAGATATTCCTTTTGTCTTTGATGATGATTGTGTAGAAGCATTTGAAATACTTAAGAAAGCTTTGATCACTGCACCTATTGTTCAGCCACCTGATTGGAATTTACCTTTTGAAATTATGTGTGATGCTAGTGATTATGCTGTAGGTGCTGTTCTAGGGCAAAGAGTTGATAAGAAATTGAATGTTATCCAGTATGCTAGTAAGACTCTTGATACTGCCCAGAGAAACTATGCTACTACTGAAAAAGAATTCTTAGCAGTTGTGTTTGCATGTGATAAGTTTAGACCTTATATTGTTGATTCCAAAGTTACTATTCACACTGATCATGCTGCTATTAAATATCTTATGGAAAAGAAAGATGCTAAGCCTAGACTCATTAGATGGGTTCTCTTGCTCCAAGAATTTGATTTACTTATTATTGATAGAAAGGGAGCTGAGAACACCATTGCAAACAACTTGTCTAGGTTAGAGAATGTTCTTGATGACCCACTGCCTATTGATGATAGCTTTCTTGATGAACAATTAGCGGTCGTTAATGCTTCTCGTACTGCTCCCTGGTATGCTGATTATGCTAATTACATTGTTGCTAAATTCATACCTCCTAGTTTTACATACCAGCAAAAGAAAAAGTTCTTTTATGATTTAAGACATTACTTCTGGGATGACCCACACCTTTATAAAGAAGGAGTAGATGGTGTTATTAGACGTTGTGTGCCTGAGCATGAACAGGAACAAATCCTACACAAGTGTCACTCTGAATCCTATGGAGGACACCACGCTGGAGATAGAACTGCACACAAGGCACTGCAATCTGGTTTTTATTGGCCCACTCTCTTCAAAGATGCTCGTAAGTTTGTCTTATCTTGTGATGAATGCCAAAGAATTGGTAACATTAGTAGACGTCAAGAAATGCCTATGAATTACTCTCTTGTTATTGAACCATTTGATGTTTGGGGCTTTGATTATATGGGACCTTTTCCCGCCTCTAATGATTATACACATATTTTAGTTGCCGTTGATTACGTTACTAAGTGGGTAGAAGCTATTCCAACTAGTAGTGCTGATCATAAAACTTCTATTAAAATTCTTAAAGAAGTTATTTTTCCGAGGTTTGAAGTCCCTAGATATCTTATGACTGATGGTGGTTCACATTTTATTCATGGTGCTTTCCGTAAGATGCTTGCTAAGTATGATGTTAATCATAGAATCGCATCTCCTTATCATCCGCAGTCTAGTGGTCAAGTAGAGTTGAGCAATAGAGAGCTCAAATTAATTTTGCAAAAGACTGTCAATAGATCTAGAAAGAATTGGTCCAAAAAACTTGATGATGCATTATGGGCCTATAGAACTGCTTATAAAAATCCTATGGGTATGTCTCCATATAAGATGGTTTATGGAAAAGCTTGTCATTTACCTCTAGAACTTGAACATAAAGCATATTGGGCTATTAAAGAGCTCAACTATGACTTCAAACTTGCCGGTGAGAAGAGGTTGTTTGACATTAGCTCACTTGATGAATGGAGAACCCAAGCCTATGAGAATGCCAGACTATTCAAAGAAAAAGTCAAACGCTGGCATGACAAAAGGATACAAAAGCGTGAGTTTAAGGTAGGAGATTATGTGTTATTATTCAACTCTCATTTAAGATTTTTTGCAGGAAAACTTCTCTCTAAATGGGAAGGTCCCTACATTATCGAGGAGGTCTCTCGTTCTGGTGCCATAAAAATCAACAACTTCGAAGGCACAAGTCCGAGGGTGGTGAACGGTCAAAGAATTAAACATTATATTTCAGGTAATCCTATCAATGTTGAAACTAATATTATTGAAACCGTAACCCCGGAAGAATACATAAGGGACACTTTCCAGAACGTTCCAGACTCCGAAAATGAATAGGTATGTGGTACGGTAAGTAAACCGACTCCAAAACAACTCCAATGGCAATTTTTATCCGTTTTGTAATATTTAAGAATTTTAGGAAGAAAGAAGTAGTCCGAAAGGGACACGAGGCCCCCATGAGAGTGGAGGGCGCACCCACCCTTACTGGGCGCGCCCCCTATCTCGTGGACACCTCGTGTGCCTCCCGGACTCCGTTTTCTTGCACGTTACGTATTTTGGTCGGTAAAAATTCATTATATATACTCCCGAAGGTTTTGACCACCGTAACACGCAAATATCCTCTGTTTTTGTTTCGAGCTGTTTCTGTTGCAGATCTAGAGCATCATGTCGTCTCCAAGCGCTCCCAAGGACAAGTTTTTCGAGAGGGTTATCAACCCCTATCTCGCGAAGGTGCTGCAACACCCTCAAACCATTGAGATGCGTGAGGGGTGCTGCACATCTGCGATGTGGAGGGACCAAGGCGTACCGGAAGCGTGGAGACAAAGCTCGAAGCCATGGAGCAGCAAGTTTTCAAGTGCCAAGGTATGGTGGAGCGTGGAGTCAACGCCAACCAAATGATGATCACGGAGTTCACCAACAACCACAAGCTAGATGCCAAGGTCATCGGGGAGACCATCTTCAAGCTTCAAGAGAAAATCGAGCACCTCCAAGCCCAGATCTATGACCTGCAAAACCAAAACTGTGAGTATGAGTATAGATTCAAGAGGATGAGTTTGGCTGCAGATTTAAGGATCCCGGAGACTCTATCATCCTTCTATGATGGTGAGCCTATGCCTTGGAAGATGGACGACAAGCCTACATCATCAACAAATCCTACTTCACCACCTCCGAGGACATAATTACATGGGTATGGGCACTCCCCTTGGCAACTGCCAAGCTTGGGGGAGGTGCCCCGGTATCGTATCACCAACACACTCCTATCTTTACCGTTTTATTTAGTTCGATCCTTTTAGTAGTATCTTGATCTAGCAGATTGAAGTTTTGATATCAAGTAGTTTTGAGCTTGCTTTGTGATCTCTTTTTGTAATTGAGTCCATGAGCTATCTATAATAAAGATTAGTGTTGAGTCAAGGGCTTTGCTATGTTGCTATGATCCTAAGAATGTAGAAAGAATAAAAGAGTTCATATTGATCTTATGGTTAGTGATGACTTCACACATAGAAAGTATGAGGCATAAAAGTTGTTGAGAGTTGATAAACGTAGTTTTGGTCATCGTTGCAATTAATAGGAAGTGATAAGGAAAGAGAGGCTCACATACAAATATATTATCTTGGACATCTTTTATGATTGGGAGCACTCATTAAGTATGACATGCTAAAAGAGTTGACGTTGGACAAGGAAGACAACGTAATGGTTTATGTTTTCTCACATCTCAGTTAAAGTATATTGTCATTGACCTTCCAAATATGTTGAGCTTGCCTTTCCCCCTCATGCTAGCCAAATTCCTTGCACCAAGTAGAGATACTACTTGTGCTTCCAAATATCCTTAAACCCAGTTTTGCCATGAGAGTCCACCATACCTACCTATGGATTGAGTAAGATCCTTCAAGTAAGTTGTCATGTTGCAGGCAATAAAAATTGCTATCTAAATATGTATGATTTATTAGTGCAGAGAAAATAAGCTTTATACGATCTTGTTGTGGAAGTAATAAAAGCGACGGACTGCATGATAAAGGTCCACATACAAGGGGCAATATAAAGTGGCGTTCTTTTGCATTAAGATTTTGTGCATCCAACCCTAAACGCACATGACAACCTCTGCTTCCCTCTGCGAAGGGCCTATCTATTACTTTATGTTTTTACTATATGCTTGAGTCAAGGTGATCCTCACCTTTTCCTTTTTCATTTTATCCTTTGGCAAGCTCCTCGTGTTTGAAAAATCATGATATATATATCCAATTGGATGTAAGTTAGCATGGATTATTATTTTTGACATCACCTAAAGGTGAATACGTTGGGAGGCAACACAATAAGCCCCTATCTTTCTCAGTGTCCGGCTGAAACTCCATAACCACAAGTATTGCGTGAGTGTTAGCAATTGTAGAAGACTACAAGTTAGTTGAGTATGTGGACTTGCTGAAAAGCTCTATTGTTGACTCTTTCTGATGTTATGATAAATTGCAATTGCTTCAATGACTGAGATTATAGTTTGTTAGTTCCCAATGAAGTTTTTGAACCATACTTGACATTGTGAATTGATTGTTACTTGAGCATAAGAAATCATATGATAAAATCTATATATGTTGTTGTTACAAGAATGATCATGATGCCCTCATGTCCGTATTATATTTTTATCGACACCTCTATCTCTAAACATGTGGACATATTTTTCGATATCGGCTTCCGCTTGAGGACAAGCGAGGTCTAAGCTTGGGGGAGTTGATACGTCCATTTTGCATCATGCTTTTATATCAATATTTATTGCATTATGGGCTGTTATTACACATTATATCTCAATACTTATGGCTATTCTCTCTTATTTTACAAGGTTTACCATGAAGAGGGGGAATGCCGGCAGCTGGAATTCTGGCTGGAAAAGGAGCAAACATTGGAAACCTATTCTGCACTGATCCAAAAATCCTGAAACTCCACGAAACCTGTTTTTGGAATTTATAGGAATTATTGAGCGAAAGAAATACATCAGGGGGCCCACACCCTGGCCAGGAGGGTGGGGGCGCGCCCACCCCTACTGGGCGCGCCCCTGTCTCCTGGGCCCCCTGGTGGCCCCCCAATGTCCATCTTCTGCAATATTGGGGCTTTTACCCTGGAAAAAATCGTGGGCAAGCTTACGGGACGAAACTTCGCTGCCACGAGGCGGAACCTTGGCGGAACCAATCTAGGGCTCTGGCGGAGCTGTTCTACCGGGGACACTTCCCTCCGGGAGGGGGAAATCATCACCATCGTCATCACCAACGATCCTCTCATCGGGAGGGGGTCAATCTCCATCAACATCTTCACCAGCACCATCTCCTCTCAAAACCCTAGTTCATCTCTTGTATCCAATCTTGTATCCAACCCACAAATTGGTACCTGTGGGTTGCTAGTAGTGTTGATTACTCCTTGTAGTTGATGCTAATTAGTTTACTTGGTGGAAGATCATATGTTCAGATCCTTAATGCATATTATTATTCCTCTGATCATGAACATGAATATGCTTTGTGGGTAGTTACATTTGTTCCTGAGGACATGGGTGAAGTCTTGCTATTAGTAGTCATGTGAATTTGGTATTCGTTCGATATTTTGATGAGATGTATGTTGTCTTTTCCTCTAGTGGTGTTATGTGAACGTCGACTACATGACACTTCACCATTATTTGGGCCTAGAGGAAGGCATTGGGAAGTAATAAGTAGATGATGGGTTGCTAGAGTGACAGAAGCTTAAACCCTAGTTTATGCGTTGCTTCGTTAGGGGCTGATTTGGATCCATATGTTTAATGTTGTGGTTAGGTTTACCTTATTACTTCTTTTGTAGTTGCGGATGCTTGCAATAGGGGTTAATCATAAGTGGGATGCGTGTCCAAGTAAGGGCAGTACCCAAGCACCGGTCCACCCACATATCAAATTATCAAAGTACCGAACGCGAATCATATGAACATGATGAAAACTAGCTTGGCGATAATTCCCATGTGTCCTCGGGAGCTCTTTTCTCATTATAAGAAATTCTCCAGGCTTATCCTTTGCTACATAAAGGATTGGGCCACCTTGCTGCACTTTATTTACTTTATTTACTTGTTACTCGTTACAATTTATCTTATCACAAAACTATCTATTACCTACAATTTCAGTGCTTGCAGAGAAAACCTTACTGAAAACCACTTATCATTTCCTTCTGCTCCTCGTTGGGTTCGACACTCTTACTTATCGAAAGGACTACGATAGATCCCCTACACTTGTGGGTCATCACATTCCTATCCTATTCCGGTGTTTTTCCTATAGGCGCGTTTTTGAATCGTGCAAGCCAAAGGAGCCCTTACAAAATTACTTCAGTTATAGGTAGGTGTCGAAGAAAACTTTGTGTGGTTTGTCCTGCTCCTGCCGCGACGTCGTCCACCTCACCTGAGCTGCTCCATCGACAGAAGCATCCACCAAACCAGACATCACGACTCCTGACCATCTTTCACTGCCTCAGATCTTGTTCCCTGCCGCCGGCACCCACTGCAACGGCATCACCATCATCGACTCAGCAAATGAACCTGAGGAGTACACGGGTCCATAAGAGAGGTCGCACTCTTTTGTTTCTGCTTATGTTATGCATTGCTTAATACTACCTGCTACTTTGTCGTCCTGTTCACCTCTTAGACTCCAAGTCAAGTCCAAATTAACGTTCAAACTTGAGTTTTAAAATTAGTTGTGGGGCACATATCGAGGCAGCAACGAATAGTATCTCTGTCTATTATCTGGTTCACCTAGGGTATGCCTGTGTTGTTCATCTTGGGTGGGGAAAAAATAGTAAAGCAATCATCATCTGTCTTTTTATTAAATATTGCTATCATTAGCCTGCTATCATTATTTTTGGATCCATCCATTGGTTGTTACCATCACTCTAGATTTCTACATGCTCTCCTTACATAATCTCACTATATTTTTTGTATGCATGTCAGCTATTGTACACAGTCATGCTGAATATGTAGAGAAAAAGAGAAGAGTTTTGCGTGGCAATACAATGCCATGCAGACATTGCTCCATGGTGGGTTCAATGGCAAACCCTCCCCCCTCCAGATTGTAATCTAGGGGAAGATATCTATTATGAGGCGGATTCAGACACAGCTGACCACTCCTATTTACCCACCAAGGTGTTTGCTCTAACTTGGCATGATGATGTTAGTCATATCATGCATCTGTTGCCTTGCAGTGCCTACTTTCGACATCATATATGTCATCTGCTTAGTTTAGACATGTTCTGTAATGCCACCTGTTTAGTTTCTATATCATATATGGGAATTATGTAGTCTCATCTCTTTTAGCCAGCCATAATATATGTGAAATATGCAATGCCATCCTGTTTAACCAGGCATCATATATTTGAATGATATCTTGCCCATCCTTTTCTTCATTACAATTCCATTTGTCGACAATGTTTGTACATTAAACTACTCTTCCTGTGAGTCTGCCATTTGAGTGGGTGATGGAAAAATCTGGAGTGAAAACAAGGTCTTCAGAGTAGACTGTGGTACCTGTTGAAGCAGATCTCTTGCTGGGTCCCGATAGCTCCTCAGAGATGGATTCAGAGATGGCTGACCAGTCCTATTCCCCACCCAGGTGTATGCTCTAACTTGGCATGATTATACTGCTCATATCATGCATATGGTGTCTTGCATTGCATAGTTTAGACATCATATACACAATATTCAACACCATGTTCTTAGTTCAGACATCATATATACGAATGCCGTCTGCTTAGCATATAAATCACATATGTGAATTAAATCACGCGATCCTGATTACTTAGATAACATGTATGTGAATTATGTCATGCGAACCTGTTTACTGAAGACATCACACTACCGCAGGATGCTGCTAACGCAACACTACGATTGGAGACCCTTTCATGAAACTGTGTGCGATGCATTAATCAGAAACCGGGACGTAAAAGAACCATCAAAAAAGGTGCAAAACGTTTGCAATGGAGGATGCATCAAACACGGTTCAGATTTTAGTTGCGTGTGCGATCCAGGGCATGTTCAATCCAATGAACCGTTTGCGATGAGGCGGAACAAAAGAAACGGGCATCCTGATGAAGGCGTGTGCGATGTACAGCATACGGTTCACTCGGATGAACTGTCTGTGATTAGGCAACACAAAAGAAACGGTCAGTCAGATCAAGGTGTGTGCGATGTACAGCGTACAGTTCACTCGGATGAACTGTTTGTGATTAGGCAACACAAAAGAAACGGTCAGCCAGATCAAGGTGTGTGCGATGTACGACATGCGGTTCACCTGGATGAACTGTTTGCGTTGAGACAAGAGAATAGAAATGGTTCAATATAACAAATGCCATAAATATTGCAAGGTTCAAATTCAAAGATTATGATGCCCAAATTCAAACATTGCAAACCGCGTAATTTCTGAAAAGGGATCAGCCGCTGAAAAGTCATGTATGGGTTTGACACAATATCTTCCAATTGCTTTGCTATATGCTCTTCCAATACGAAGTTTGGCATTTTTGGAGGCACTTCCATTCCGCAGTACCTGCCGCCTTTGATAATCATACCATTGATCTTTCCTAATTAAATGCGTGTTCAACCTCAGTACCCTCAGCACCTTTGCTCTGGCAAGAAAGAACATGGCGAGTGTAATCTCCGGTGGGGTCCCTCGGTAGGAGTTCAAAGTAATATTTGAGAGATGCAGATCTAGGCATTCGATGTGATTGTTGTTATCAACATCTTCCACCGGGCCTAATATGCACTGCAAAAGAAGAGAACGTGTTAGTGCCTACATGCAGGATTTGTAAAATGCACCAACGTGCCATCTTCGGTCTGTCATGATTAACATGGGCATTAATTTGATTACAATCTAGAAACATGTAGCCTTCTTCACTAGAGATTGGATTGGATGAAAAATTCCCTAAGATGCTTATGGACGATTGTAACCATATGAATGAAGCAACCAATATGGGGTGGGGTGTATGTCCTAAAATCCTCCAAAATTCCTTCAGAAATCGTAGTACATAGTCATTGTAAACTTGGGAAAAGGTGCAAAAAATTGAACTCCCTTATGGTTAACATTTAACAGGAAAGGAACATCACCTCGATATACAGCTTCTTCAGGCACGGAAAGCATCTCAGGCAACTGAAAACTTGGTCCAGGTTGGGGACGACAGATTCTAGTGCCAAGACCTTCACTGTGCCCAGAGTGTGGGTGAACCTTCGCTGGATGACAGACGAACATACATCTTCAAAACTAGAAATAACGTTGATATCAAGAAGGAGAGGTATATAAGGTGACCGTTGTACCTGAAAGCTGTAGTATTTGACAGACGAGTAGCCCACCACTTTAAATTTCGGCGCAGAAATGACATTGATTCTTGTTGGACCTTGTAGATCAATTACAAGTAATCTCTCAAGTGAAGGTGTGTCCTGGATGACCATATTGTGGTCCACCTTTTGTGATCTCTCGTTGCAGCACCAGCAACACACATAAATAGTGCGGAGAGTCCTGGAGGTGATGTGCAAGGTACTCGACCAATTCATCGCCTGAAGACGAAGGAACTCGAGTGCAGTACAGCCGCGGAGCAGGTGCTCCATGTCATCCTTTGGGATGCGGACGGCGACGAGCTCGAGGTGCTTCAGTCATGGTAGAAAAAGAGCGGGAGCGTCATTAAGGAGGGGGGAATGGCAATTCATGAACTTGGCGAGGCGCAGCGTAGGCGCGAAGCGGAGCGTGGACGTTGGCAGCAAGCTCATATGCCCATCATTATAACTTAGCTTCTCGAGCTGATCTATGGCACGGGATCGGAACCACTCGACAAGCTTGGCTTGCTCCTTGCCATTGGAACGAAACTTGCCCGCGATAAGGCCTTTGATTGGGCCATGGTGACTGCCGAGGATCTGGGAGAAGGCATCCAAGCTTTGGCGATAGCCATGGCAGAGCTTGTGGGCGTGGAGGAGGTCGACAGGGGTGCGGAGCCATAGGGTGCACCACCGCCGGGAAACGGCGGCTGTCCTCGCCCGATTTCTGATTGGGAGGAGGGATATGATGACTATCAACATATCATCGGGGAGCTTGTTGATGAAGTCTTGGCCTACTGGAGTTGCTTGCGGTTCTTTCTCGACCCGCCTCCGCTTGTTGGCAGCCTCATTCTCCACCTCGTTGGCGGGGACGGGAACCTCTGCCTTGATATTCACGCCGTGCTCCGGTGCTTCAGCAGCCCCGGCGTCGCCACTCCCTCCGATGGGGCGCTTCGGCAGCATCCTCGTACACTGACAGCTTTGAGGACTCAGAGCGGCGTCGAGGATGCGGCGGAGAGAGAGAGGAATTGTGTGTCTGGCGAGGATGGGGGTGCGGCCGCTCGGCGGCGCCATTAATATAGACCAGTGGGAGCTAGGCGGGCGGCGGTCCAAGGTTGTCTCGCTTCCCGGTGAGAATGACTGCTTAATCTCTGGTATGAATGAAATCTATGCTTAATTACTGAATTTTAGTTGCAAAAAATAGATAGTGATATTGATTTTTAGCTGCATATTTTGACAAATCGCAGTGTCTCTTGGCTTAGCGTCGAAGTGAACCGTTTGCGTTGAAGAGATCCACAGATCCTGCGTTGAACAACTTGTACGCTTCCCGGTGAGCCTGCACACCGGGCTGCGCTCGCACGCCTCCTGTTCAGTCAAGCAGCTGTCCACACGGCACCTCCTATAGCCATTAAAACCAAGACACGTGGTGTCACGTGAATGGTTAACCGAACGCACATGGTTTGAATTATACAAACGTTTGAGATATTAAAGTGGCAGCTATTTTTTTCAAATTGCCTTTGTTGGCTATCATTATTCGAGTGCGCCCTCCCTCAAAATGAACACGAAAAATACCACAGCATGTCGGGTGCCCTTCCATGATAGCATGCCAAGTTTCATGAATTTCAAATGAGTTTTGGATTAACTAGAATTTAAAAACCAAGCATCTCAATGTTTTGCTGGCAATCAACGGTGCCATGGTGTTTGAAATTCATTCCCATTTCTTGCATGGGACCTAAGCATGCACCCAAGGACACAGATTTGATTTTTCAACCAATTTCTATGCACTAGAGCATGCGCATGTAGTTAAAATTTGAATTTTGCACATAAATGCATTGAAAACTCAGTTAATGCATAAAAATGTCCAAACGAACCCCGAAAGATCAGAAAAATTCACACAACACTCCTGTTGTTCTATGTTGACACGAGAAAAAAACTTGAAAGCAATAAGCAGCAATGGAAATCGTTTTGTCCCCAAAGGTGGGACGTTCTACCGAAATCCGCCATGCTTGTTGTGTGAAGCTCCGGTTTGTGACAAGCATATACCAAAACCTGCCCCAAATGGGACAAAATTTGTACCATGGCATGTTGATGCCGCTCCATGATAGCATGCCAAGTTTCATGAATTTCATACGAGTTTTGGATTTACTAGAATTTAAAAACCAGGCATCTCAATGTTTTGCCGGCAATCAACGGTGCCATGGTGTTTGAAATTCATTCTTATTTCTTGCATGGGACCTAAGCATGCACCCAAGGACACAGATTTGATTTTTCAACCGATTTATATGCACTGGAGCATGCGCATGTAGTTCAAATTTGAATTATGCACATAAATGCATTGAAAACTCAGTTAATGCATAAAAAAGTCCAAACGAACCCCGAAAAATCACAAAATTCACACAACACTCCTGTTGTTCCATGTTGACACGAGAAAAAAACTTGAAAGCAATAAGAGGCTATGGATATCGTTTCATCCCCAAAGGTGGGACGTTCCCTACCGAAAACCATCATGCTTGTTGTGAGAAGCTCCGGTTTGTGAGAAGCATATACCCAAACCTGCCCCAAATGGGACAAAATTTGTACCACGACATGTTTATGCCGCTCCATGATAGCATGCCAAGTTTCATGAATTTCATACTAGTTTTCGATTTACTAGAATTTAAAAACCAGGCATCTCAATGTTATGCCGGCAATCAACGGTGCCATGGTGTTTGAAATTCATTCCCATTTCTTGCATGGGACCTAGGCATGCACCCAAGGAAACAGATTTGATTTTTCAACCAATTTATATGCACTGGAGCATGCGCATGTAGTTCAAATTTGAATGATGCACATAAAATCATAAATGCATTGAAAACTCAGTTAATGCATAAAAATGTCCAAACGAACCACGAAAAATCACTAAAATTCACACAACACTCCTCTTGTTCTATGTTGACACGAGAAAAAAACTTCAAAGCAATAAGAGGCAATGGATATCGTTTCGTCCCCAAAGGTGGGACGTGCCCAACCGAAAACCATCGTGCTTGTTGTGAGAAGCTCCGGTTTGTGAGAAGAATAAACCCAAACCTGCCCCAAATGGGACAAAATTTGTACCACGGCATGTTGATGCCGCTCCATGATAGCATGCCAAGTTTCATGAATTTTAGACGAGTTTTGGATTTACTAGAATTTAAAAACCAGGCATCTCAATGTTTTGCCGGCAATCAACGGTGCCATGGTGTTTGAGATTCATTCCTATTTCTTGCATGGGACCTAAGCATGCACCCAAGGACACAGATTTGATTTTTCAACCAATTTATATGCACTGGAGCATGTGCATGGAGTTCAAATTTGAATTATACACATAAAATCATAAATGCGTTGAAAACTCAGTTAATGCATAAAAATGTCCAAACGAACCCCGAAAAATCACAAAAATTCACACAACACTCCTGTTGTTCTATGTTGACACGAGAAAAAAACTTGAAAGCAATAAGCAGCAATGGATATCGTTTTGTCCCCAAAGGTGGGACGTTCCCTACCGAAATCCGTCATGCTTGTTGTGAGAAGCTCCGGTTTGTGACAAGCATATACCAAAACCTGCCTAAAATAGGACAAAATTTGTATAATGGCATGTTGATGCCGCTCCATGATAGGATGTCAAGTTTCATGAATTTCATACGAGTTTTGGATTTACTAGAATTTAAAAACCAGGCATCTCAATGTTTTGCCGGCAATCAACGGTGCCATGTTGTTTGAAATTCATTCTCATTTCTTGCATGGGACCTAAGCATGCACCCAAGGACACAGATTTTATTTTTCAACCAATTTATATGCACTGGAGCATGCGCATGTAGTTCAAATTTGAATTATGCACATAAATGCATTGAAAACTCAGTTAATGCATAAAAATGTCCAAACGAACCCCGAAAAATCACAAAAATTCACACAACACTCCTGTTGTTCCATGTTGACACGAGAAAAAAACTTGAAAGCAATAAGAGGCAATGGATATCGTTTCATCCCCAAAGGTGGGACGTTCCCTACCGAAAACCATCATGCTTGTTGTGAGAAGCTCCGGTTTGTGAGAAGCATATACCCAAACCTGCCCCAAATGGGACAAAATTTGTACCACGGCATGTTGATGCCGCTCCATGATAGCATGCCAAGTTTCATGAATTTCATACGAGTTTTGGATTTACTAGAATTTAAAAACCAGGCATCTCAATGTTATGCCGGCAATCAACGCTGCCATGGTGTTTGAAATTCATTCCCGTTTCTTTCATGGGACCTAGGCATGCACCCAAGGACACATATTTGATTTTTCAACCAATTTATATGCACTGGAGCATGCGCATGTAGTTCAAATTTGAATGATGCACATAAAATCATAAATGCATTGAAAACTCAGTTAATGCATAAAAATGTCCAAACGAACCCCGAAAAATCACAAAAATTCACACAACACTCCCGTTGTTTTATGTTGACGCGAGAAAAAAACTTCAAAGCAATAAGAGGCAATGGATATCGTTTCGTCCCCAAAGGTGAGACGTTCCCTACCGAAAACCATTGTGCTTATTGTGAGAAGCTCCGGTGTGTGAGAAGCATAAACCCAAACCTGCCCCAAATGCGACAAAATTTGTACCACGGCATGTTCATGCCGCTCCATGATAGCATGCCAAGTTTCATGAATTTTAGACGAGTTTTGGATTTACTAGAATTTAAAAACCAGGCATCTGAATGTTTTCCCGGCAATCAACGGTGCCATGGTGTTTGAGATTCATTCCTATTTCTTGCATGGGACCTAAGCATGCACCCAAGGACACAGATTTGATTTTTCAAACAATTTATATGCACTAGAGCATGTGCATGGAGTTCAAATTTGAATTATACACATAAAATCATAAATGCGTTGAAAACTCAGTTAATGCATAAAAATGTCCAAACGAACCCTGAAAAATCAGAAAAATTCACACAACACTCCTGTTGTTCTATGTTGACACGAGAAAAATCTTCAAAGCAATAAGAGGCAATGGATATCGTTTCGTCCCCAAAGGTGGGACGTTCCCTACCGAAAACCATCGTGCTTGTTATGAGAAGCTCCGGTTTGTGAGAAGCATATACCCAAACCTGCCCCAAATGGGACAAAATTTGTACCAAGGCATGTTGATGCCGCTCCATGATAGAATGCCAAGTTTCATGAATTTCATACGAGTTTTGGATTTACTAGAATTTAAAAACCAGGCATCTCAATGTTATGCCGGCAATCAACGGTGCCATGGTGTTTGAAATTCATTCTCATTTCTTGCATGGGACCTAAGCATGCACCCAAGGACACATATTTGATTTTTCAACCAATTTATATGCACTGGAGCATGCGCATGTAGTTCACATTTGAATGATGCACATAAATGCATTGAAAACTCAGCTAATGCATAAAAATGTCCAAACGAACCCCGAAAAATCACAAAAATTCACAGAACACTCCTGTCTATCTATGTTGAAACGAGAAAAAAACTTGAAAGCAATAAGAGGCAATGGATATCGTTTCGTCCCTGAAGGTGGGACGTTCCATACCGAAAACCATCATGCTTGTTGTGAGAAGCTCCGGTTTCTGAGAAGCATATACCCAAACCTGCCTCAAATGGGACAAAATTTGTACCACGCATGTTGATGCCGCTCCATGAAAGAATGCAAAGTTTCATGAATTTCAGACGAGTTTTGGATTTACAAGAATTTAAAACCAGGCATCTCAATGTTTTGCCGGCAATCATCAGTGCCATGGTGTTTGAAATTCATTCCCATTTCTTGCATGGGCCTAAGCATGCACCCAAGGACACAGATTTGATTTTTCAACCAATTTATATGCACTGGAGCATGCGCATGTAGTTCAAATTTGAATTATGCACATAAATGCATTGAAAACTCAGTTAATGCATAAAAATGTCCAAACGAACCCCGAAAAATCACAAAAATTCACACAACACTCCTGTTGTTCCATGTTGACACGAGAAAAAAACTTGAAAGCAATAAGAGGCAATGGATATCGTTTCATCCCCAAAGGTGGGACGTTCCCTACCGAAAACCATCATGCTTGTTGTGAGAAGCTCCGGTTTGTGAGAAGCATATACCCAAACCTGCCCCAAATGGGACAAAATTTGTACCACGACATGTTTATGCCGCTCCATGATAGCATGCCAAGTTTCATGAATTTCGTACGAGTTTTCGATTTACTAGAATTTAAAAACCAGGCATCTCAATGTTATGCCGGGAATCAACGGTGCCATGGTGTTCGAAATTCATTCCCATTTCTTGCATGGGACCTAGGCATGCACCCAAGGACACATATTTGATTTTTCAACCAATTTATATGCACTGGAGCATGCGCATGTAGTTCAAATTTGAATGATGCACATAAACTCATAAATGCATTGAAAACTCAGTTAATGCATAAAAATGTCCAAACGAACCCCGAAAAATCACAAAAATTCACACAACACTCCCGTTGTTCTATGTTGACGCGAGAAAAAAACTTCAAAGCAATAAGAGGCAATGGATATCGTTTCGTCCCCAAAGGTGGGACGTTCCCTACCGAAAACCATTGTGCTTGTTGTGAGAAGCTCCGGTGTGTGAGAAGCATAAACCCAAACCTGCCCCAAATGCGACAAAATTTGTACCACGGCATGTTCATGCCGCTCCATGATAGCATGCCAAGTTTCATGAATTTGAGACGAGTTTTGGATTTACTAGAATTTAAAAACCAGGCATCTCAATGTTTTCCCGGCAATCAACGGTGCCATAGTGTTTGAGATTCATTCCTATTTCTTGCATGGGACCTAAGCATGCACCCAAGGACACAGATTTGATTTTTCAACCAATTTATATGCACTAGAGCATGTGCATGGAGTTCAAATTTGAATTATACACATAAAATCATAAATACGTTGAAAACTCAGTTAATGCATAAAAATGTCCAAACGAACCCTGAAAAATCAGAAAAATTCACACAACACTCCTGTTGTTCTATGTTGACACGAGAAAAAAACTTCAAAGCAATAAGAGGCAATGGATATCGTTTCGTCCCTGAAGGTGGGACGTTCCCTACCGAAAACCATCATGCTTGTTGTGAGAAGCTCCGGTTTGTGAGAAGCATATACCCAAACCTGCCCAAAATGGGACAAAATTTGTACCAAGGCATGTTGATGCCGCTCCATGATAGAATGCCAAGTTTCATGAATTTCATACGAGTTTTGGATTTACTAGAATTTAAAAACCAGGCATCTCAATGTTATGCCGGCAATCAACGGTGCCATGGTGTTTGAAATTCATTCTCATTTCTTGCATGGGACATAAGCATGCACCCAAGGACACATATTTGATTTTTCAACCAATTTATATGCACTGGAGCATGCGCATGTAGTTCACATTTGAATGATGCACATAAATGCATTGAAAACTCAGCTAATGCATAAAAATGTCCAAACGAACCCCGAAAAATCACAAAAATTCACACAACACTCCTGTCGTTCTATGTTGACACGAGAAAAAAACTTGAAAGCAATAAGAGGCAATGGATATCGTTTCGTCCCTGAAGGTGGGACGTTCCATACCGAAAACCATCATGCTTGTTGTGAGAAGCTCCGGTTTGTGAGAAGCATATACCCAAACCTGCCCAGATGGGACAAAATTTGTACCACGCATGTTGATGCCGCTCCATGAAAGAATGCCAAGTTTCATGAATTTCAGACGAGTTTTGGATTTACTAGAATTTAAAACCAGGCATCTCAATGTTTTGCCGGCAATCATCAGTGCCATGGTGTTTGAAATTCATTCCCATTTCTTGCATGGGCCTAAGCATGCACCCAAGGACACAGATTTGATTTTTCAACCAATTTATATGCACTGGAGCATGCGCATGTAGTTCAAATTTGAATTATGCACATAAATGCATTGAAAACTCAGTTAATGCATAAAAATGTCCAAACGAACCCCGAAAAATCACAAAAATTCACACAACACTCCTGTTGTTCCATGTTGACACGAGAAAAAAACTTGAAAGCAATAAGAGCCAATGGATATCGTTTCATCCGCAAAGGTGGGACGTTCCCTACCGAAAACCATCATGCTTGTTGTGAGAAGCTCCGGTTTGTGAGAAGCATATACCCAAACCTGCCCCAAATGGGACAAAATTTGTACCACGACATGTTTATGCCGCTCCATGATAGCATGCCAAGTTTCATGAATTTCATACGAGTTTTCGATTTACTAGAATTTAAAAACCAGGCATCTCAATGTTATGCTCGCAATCAACGGTGCCATGGTGTTTGAAATTCATTCCCATTACTTGCATGGGACCTAGGCATGCACCCAAGGACACAGATTTGATTTTTCAACCAATTTATATGCACTGGAGCATGTGCATGGAGTTCAAATTTGAATTATACACATAAAATCATAAATGCGTTGAAAACTCAGTTAATGCATAAAAATGTCCAAACGAACCCCGAAAAATCACAAAAATTCACACAACACTCCTGTTGTTCTATGTTGACACGAGAAAAAAACTTGAAAGCAATAAGAGGCAATGGATATCGTTTCATCCCCAAAGGTGGGACGTTCCCTACCGAAAACCATCATGCTTGTTGTGAGAAGCTCCGGTTTGTGAGAAGCATATACCCAAACCTGCCCCAAATGGGACAAAATATGTACCACGACATGTTTATGCCGCTCCATGATAGCATGCCAAGTTTCACGAATTTCATACGAGTTTTCGATTTACTAGAATTTAAAAACCAGGCATCTCAATGTTATGCCGGCAATCAACGGTGCCATGGTGTTTGAAATTCATTCCCATTTCTTGCATGGGACATAGGGATGCACGCAAGAAACAGATTTGATTTTTCAACCAATTTATATGCACTGGAGCATGCGCATGTAGTTCAAATTTGAATGATGCACATAAAATCATAAATGCATTGAAAACTCAGTTAATGCATAAAAATGTCCAAACGAACCACGAAAAATCACAAAAATTCACACAACACTCCTGTTGTTCTATGTTGACGCGAGAAAAAAACTTCAAAGCAATAAGAGGCAATGGATATCGTCTCGTCCCCAAAGGTGGGACATTCCCTACCGAAAACCATCGTGCTTGTTGTGAGAAGCTCCGGTTTGTGAGAAGCATATACCCAAACCTGTCCCAAATGCGACAAAATTTGTACCACGGCATGTTGATGCCGCTCCATGATAGCATGCCAAGTTTCATGAATTTTAGACGAGTTTTGGATTTACTAGAATTTAAAAACCAGGCATCTCAATGTTTTGCCGGCAATCAACGGTGCCATGGTGTTTGAGATTCATTCCTATTTCTTGCATGGGACCTAAGCATGCACCCAAGGACACAGATTTGATTTTTCAACCAATTTATATGCACTGGAGCATGCGCATGGAGTTCAAATTTGAATTATACACATAAAATCATAAATGCGTTGAAAACTCAGTTAATGCATAAAAATGTCCAAACGAACCCTGAAAAATCACAAAAATTCACACAACACTCCTGTTGTTCTATGTTGACACGAGAAAAAACTTCAAAGCAATAAGAGGCAATGGATATCGTTTCGTCCCCGAAGGTGGGACTTTCCCTACCGAAAACCATCATGCTTGTTGCGAGAAGCTCCGGTTTGTGAGAAGCATATACCCAAACCTGCCCCAAATGGGACAAAATTTGTACCACGGCATGTTGATGCCGCTCCATGATAGCATGGCAAGTTTCATGAATTTCATACGAGTTTTGGATTTACTAGAATTTAAAAACCAGGCATCTCAATGTTATGCCGGCAATCAACGGTGCCATGGTGTTTGAAATTCATTCTCATTTCTTGCATGGGACATAAGCATGCACCCAAGGACACATATTTTATTTTTCAACCAATTTATATGCACTGGAGCATGCGCATGTAGTTCACATTTGAATGATGCACATAAATGCATTGAAAACTCAGATAATGCATAAAAATGTCCAAACGAACCCCGAAAAATCACAAAAATTCACACAACACTCCTGTCGTTCTATGTTGACACGAGAAAAAAACTTGAAAGAAATAAGAGGCAATGGATATCGTTTCGTCCCTGAAGGTGGGACGTTCCATACCGAAAACTGTCATGCTTGTTGTGAGAAGCTCCGGTTTGTGAGAAGCATATACCCAAACCTGCCCAGATGGGACAAAATTTGTACCATGCATGTTGATGCCGCTCCATGATAGCATGCCAAGTTTCATGAATTTCAAACGAGTTTTGGATTTACTAGAATTTAAAACCAGGCATCTCAATGTTTTGCCGGCAATCATCAGTGCCATTGTGTTTGAAATTCATTCCCATTTCTTGCATGGGCCTAAGCATGCACCCAAGGACACAAATTTGATTTTTCAACCAATTTATATGCACTGGAGCATGCGCATGTAGTTCAAATTTGAATTATGCACATAAATGCATTGAAAACTCAGTTAATGCATAAAAATGTCCAAACGAACCCCGAAAAATCACAAAAATTCACACAACACTCCTGTTGTTTCATGTTGACACGAGAAAAAAACTTGAAAGCAATAAGAGGCAATGGAAATCGTTTCATCCCCAAAGGTGGGACGTTCCCTACCGAAAACCATCATGCTTGTTGTGAGAAGCTCCGGTTTGTGAGAAGCATATACCCAAACCTGCCCGAAATGGAACAAAATTTGTACCACGACATGTTTATGCCGCTCCATGATAGCATGCCAAGTTTCATGAATTTCATACGAGTTTTCGATTTACTAGAATTTAAAAACCAAGCATCTCAATGTTATGCTGGCAATCAACGGTGCCATGGTGTTTGAAATTCATTCCCATTTCTTGCATGGGACCTAGGCATGCACCCAAGGACACAGATTTGATTTTTCAACCAATTTATATGCACTGGAGCATGCGCATGTAGTTCAAATTTGAATGATGCACATAAAATCATAAATGCATTGAAAACTCAGTTAATGCATAAAAATGTCCAAACGAACCCCGAAAAATCACAAAAATTCACACAACACTCATGTTTTTCTATGTTGACACGAGAAAAATCCTTCAAAGCAATAAGAGGCAATGGATATCGTTTCGTCCCCAAAGGTCGGACGTTCATTACCGAAAACCATCGTGCTTGTTGTGAGAAGCTCCGGTTTGTGAGAAGCATATACCCAAACCTGCCCCAAATGGGACAAAATTTGTACCACGGCATGTTGATGCCGCTCCATGATAGCATGCCAAGTTTCATGAATTTTAGAAGAGTTTTGGATTTACTAGAATTTAAAAACCAGGCATCTCAATGTTTTGCCGGCAATCAACGGTGCCATGGTGTTTGAGATTCATTCCTATTTCTTGCATGGGACCTAAGCATGCACCCAAGGACACAAATTTGATTTTTCAACCAATTTATATGTACTGGAGCATGTGCATGGAGTTCAAATTTGAATTATACACATAAAATCATAAATGCGTTGAAAACTCAGTTAATGCATAAAAATGTCGAAACGAACCCTGGAAAATCACAAAAATTCACACAACACTCCTGTTGTTCTATGTTGACACGAGAAAAAACGTCAAAGAGGCAATGGATATCGTTTCGTCCCCGAAGGTGGGACTTTCCCTACCGAAAACCATCATGCTTGTTGCGAGAAGCTCCGGTTTGTGAGAAGCATATACCCAAACCTGCCCCAAATGGGACAAAATTTGTAACATGGCATATTGATGCCGCTCCATGATAGCATGGCAAGTTTCATGAATTTCATACGAGTTTTGGATTTACTAGAATTTAAAAACCAGGCATCTCAATGTTATGCCGGCAATCAACGGTGCCATGGTGTTTGAAATTCATTCTCATTTCTTGCATGGGACATAAGCATGCACCCAAGGACACATATTTTATTTTTAACCAATTTATATGCACTGGAGCATGCGCATGTAGTTCACATTTGAATGATGCACATAAATGCATCGAAAACTCAGCTAATGCATAAAAATGTACAAACGAACCCCGAAAAATCACAAAAATTCACACAACACTCCTGTCGTTCTATGTTGACACGAGAAAAAAACTTGAAAGAAATAAGTGGCAATGGATATCGTTTCGTCCCTGAAGGTGGGACGTTCCATACCGAAAACCGTCATGCTTGTTGTGAGAAGCTCCGGTTTGTGAGAAGCATATACCCAAACCTGCCCAGATGGGACAAAATTTGTACCATGCATGTTGATGCCGCTCCATGGTAGCATGCCAAGTTTCATGAATTTCAGACGAGTTTTGGATTTACTAGAATTTAAAACCAGGCATCTCAATGTTTTGCCGGCAATCATCAGTGCCATGGTGTTTGAAATTCATTCCCATTTCTTGCATGGGCCTAAGCATGCACCCAAGGACACAGATTTGATTTTTCAACCAATTTATATGCACTGGAGCATGCGCATGTAGTTCAAATTTGAATTATGCACATAAATGCATTGAAAACTCAGTTAATGCATAAAAATGTCCAAACGAACCCCGAAAAATCACAAAAATTCACACAACACTCCTGTTGTTTCATGTTGACACGAGAAAAAAACTTGAGAGCAATAAGAGGCAATGGAAATCGTTTCATCCCCAAAGGTGGGACGTTCCCTACCGAAAACCATCATGCTTGTTGTGAGAAGCTCCGGTTTGTGAGAAGCATATACCCAAACCTGCCCCAAATGGGACAAAATTTGTACCACGACATGTTTATGCCGCTCCATGATAGCATGCCAAGTTTCATGAATTTCATACGAGTTTTCGATTTACTAGAATTTAAAAACCAAGCATCTCAATGTTATGCTGGCAATCAACGGTGCCATGGTGTTTGAAATTCATTCCCATTTCTTGCATGGGACATAGGCATGCACCCAAGGACACAGATTTGATTTTTCAACCAATTTATATGCACTGGAGCATGCGCATGTAGTTCAAATTTGAATGATGCACATAAAATCATAAATGCATTGAAAACTCAGTTAATGCATAAAAATGTCCAAACGAACCCCGAAAAATCACAAAAATTCACACAACACTCATGTTGTTCTATGTTGACACGAGAAAAATCCTTCAAAGCAATAAGAGGCAATGGATATCGTTTCATCCCCAAAGGTCGGACGTTCCCTACCGAAAACCATCGTGCTTGTTGTGAGAAGCTCCGGTTTGTGAGAAGCATATACCCAAACCTGCCCCAAATGGGACAAAATTTGTACCACGGCATGTTGATGCCGCTCCATGATAGCATGCCAAGTTTCATGAATTTTAGAAGAGTTTTGGATTTACTAGAATTTAAAAACCAGGCATCTCAATGTTTTGCCGGCAATCAACGGTGCCATGGTGTTTGAGATTCATTCCTATTTCTTGCATGGGACCTAAGCATGCACCCAAGGACACAGATTTGATTTTTCAACCAATTTATATGTACTGGAGCATGTGCATGGAGTTCAAATTTGAATTATACACATAAAATCATAAATGCGTTGAAAACTCAGTTAATGCATAAAAATGTCCAAACGAACCCTGGAAAATCACAAAAATTCACACAACACTCCTGTTGTTCTATGTTGACACGAGAAAAAACTTCAAAGCAATAAGAGGCAATGGATATCGTTTCGTCCCCGAAGGTGGGACTTTCCCTACCGAAAACCATCATGCTTGTTGCGAGAAGCTCCGGTTTGTGAGAAGCATATACCCAAACCTGCCCCAAATGGGACAAAATTTGTACCATGGCATATTGATGCCGCTCCATGATAGCATGGCAAGTTTCATGAATTTCATACGAGTTTTGGATTTACTAGAATTTAAAACCAGGCATCTCAATGTTATGCCGGCAATCAACGGTGCCATGGTGTTTGAAATTCATTCTCATTTCTTCCATGGGACATAAGCATGCACCCAAGGACACATATTTTATTTTTAACCAATTTATATGCACTGGAGCATGCGCATGTAGTTCACATTTGAATGATGCACATAAATGCATCGAAAACTCAGCTAATGCATAAAAATTTACAAACGAACCCCGAAAAATCACAAAAATTCACACAACACTCCTGTCGTTCTATGTTGACACGAGAAAAAAAGTTGAAAGAAATAAGAGGCAATGGATATCGTTTCGTCCCTGAAGGTGGGACGTTCCATACCGAAAACCGTCATGCTTGTTGTGAGAAGCTCCGGTTTGTGAGAAGCATATACCCAAACCTGCCCAGATGGGACAAAATTTGTACCATGCATGTTGATGCCGCTCCATGATAGCATGCCAAGTTTCATGAATTTCAGACGAGTTTTGGATTTACTAGAATTTAAAACCAGGCATCTCAATGTTTTGCCGGCAATCATCAGTGCCATGGTGTTTGAAATTCATTCCCATTTCTTGCATGGGCCTAAGCATGCACCCAAGGACACATATTTGATTTTTCAACCAATTTATATGCACTGGAGCATGCGCATGTAGTTCAAATTTGAATTATGCACATAAATGCATTGAAAACTCAGTTAATGCATAAAAATGTCCAAACGAACCCCGAAAAATCACAAAAATTCACACAACACTCCTGTTGTTCCATGTTGACACGAGAAAAAAACTTGAAAGCAATAAGAGGCAATGGAAATCGTTTCATCCCCAAAGGTGGGACGTTCCCTACCGAAAACCATCATGCTTGTTGTGAGAAGCTCCGGTTTGTGAGAAGCATATACCCAAACCTGCGCCAAATGGGACAAAATTTGTACCACGACATGTTTATGCCGCTCCATGATAGCATGCCAAGTTTCATGAATTTCATACGAGTTTTCGATTTACTAGAATTTAAAAACCAAGCATCTCAATGTTATGCTGGCAATCAACGGTGCCATGGTGTTTGAAATTCATTCCCATTTCTTGCATGGGACCTAGGCATGCACCCAAGGACACAGATTTGATTTTTCAACCAATTTATATGCACTGGAGCATGCGCATGTAGTTCAAATTTGAATGATGCACATAAAATCATAAATGCATTGAAAACTTTGTTAATGCATAAAAATGTCCAAACGAACCCCGAAAAATCACAAAAATTCACACGACACTCATGTTGTTCTATGTTGACACGAGAAAAATCCTTCAAAGCAATAAGAGGCAATGGATATCGTTTCGTCCCCAAAGGTCGGACGTTCCCTACCGAAAACCATCGTGCTTGTTGTGAGAAGCTCCGGTTTGTGAGAAGCATATACCCAAACCTGCCCCAAATGGGACTAAATTTGTACCACGGCATGTTGATGCCGCTCCATGATAGCATGCCAAGTTTCATGAATTTTAGAAGAGTTTTGGATTTACTAGATTTTAAAAACCAGGCATCTCAATGTTTTGCCGGCAATCAACGGTGCCATGGTGTTTGAGATTCATTCCTATTTCTTGCATGGGACCTAAGCATGCACCCAAGGACACAGATTTGATTTTTCAACCAATTTATATGTACTGGAGCATGTGCATGGAGTTCAAATTTGAATTATACACATAAAATCATAAATGCGTTGAAAACTCAGTTAATGCATAAAAATGTCGAAACGAACCCTGGAAAATCACAAAAATTCACACAACACTCCTGTTGTTCTATGTTGACACGAGAAAAAACGTCAAAGCAATAAGAGGCAATGGATATCGTTTCGTCCCCGAAGGTGGGACTTTCCCTACCGAAAACCATCATGCTTGTTGCGAGAAGCTCCGGTTTGTGAGAAGCATATACCCAAACCTGCCCCAAATGGGACAAAATTTGTACCATGGCATATTGATGCCGCTCCATGATAGCATGGCAAGTTTCATGAATTTCATACGAGTTTTGGATTTACTAGAATTTAAAACCAGGCATCTCAATGTTATGCCGGCAATCAACGGTGCCATGGTGTTTGAAATTCATTCTCATTTCTTCCATGGGACATAAGCATGCACCCAAGGACACATATTTTATTTTTAACCAATTTATATGCACTGGAGCATGCGCATGTAGTTCACATTTGAATGATGCACATAAATGCATCGAAAACTCAGCTAATGCATAAAAATGTACAAACGAACCCCGAAAAATCACAAAAATTCACACAACACTCCTGTCGTTCTATGTTGACACGAGAAAAAAACTTGAAAGAAATAAGAGGCAATGGATATCGTTTCGTCCCTGAAGGTGGGACGTTCCATACCGAAAACCGTCATGCTTGTTGTGAGAAGCTCCGGTTTGTGAGAAGCATATACCCAAACCTGCCCAGATGGGACAAAATTTGTACCATGCATGTTGATGCCGCTCCATGATAGCATGCCAAGTTTCATGAATTTCAGACGAGTTTTGGATTTACTAGAATTTAAAACCAGGCATCTCAATGTTTTGCCGGCAATCATCAGTGCCATGGTGTTTGAAATTCATTCCCATTTCTTGCATGGGCCTAAGCATGCACCCAAGGACACATATTTGATTTTTCAACCAATTTATATGCACTGGAGCATGCGCATGTAGTTCAAATTTGAATTATGCACATAAATGCATTGAAAACTCAGTTAATGCATAAAAATGTCCAAACGAACCCCGAAAAATCACAAAAATTCACACAACACTCCTGTTGTTCCATGTTGACACGAGAAAAAAACTTGAAAGCAATAAGAGGCAATGGAAATCGTTTCATCCCCAAAGGTGGGACGTTCCCTACCGAAAACCATCATGCTTGTTGTGAGAAGCTCCGGTTTGTGAGAAGCATATACCCAAACCTGCCCCAAATGGGACAAAATTTGTACCACGACATGTTTATGCCGCTCCATGATAGCATGCCAAGTTTCATGAATTTCATACGAGTTTTCGATTTACTAGAATTTAAAAACCAAGCATCTCAATGTTATGCTGGCAATCAACGGTGCCATGGTGTTTGAAATTCATTCCCATTTCTTGCATGGGACCTAGGCATGCACCCAAGGACACAGATTTGATTTTTCAACCAATTTATATGCACTGGAGCATGCGCATGTAGTTCAAATTTGAATGATGCACATAAAATCATAAATGCATTGAAAACTTTGTTAATGCATAAAAATGTCCAAACGAACCCCGAAAAATCACAAAAATTCACACGACACTCATGTTGTTCTATGTTGACACGAGAAAAATCCTTCAAAGCAATAAGTGGCAATGGATATCGTTTCGTCCCCAAAGGTCGGACGTTCCCTACCGAAAACCATCGTGCTTGTTGTGAGAAGCTCCGGTTTGTGAGAAGCATATACCCAAACCTGCCCCAAATGGGACAAAATTTGTACCACGGCATGTTGATGCCGCTCCATGATAGCATGCCAAGTTTCATGAATTTTAGAAGAGTTTTGGATTTACTAGAATTTAAAAACCAGGCATCTCAATGTTTTGCCGGCAATCAGCGGTGCCATGGTGTTTGAGATTCATTCCTATTTCTTGCATGGGACCTAAGCATGCACCCAAGGACACAGATTTGATTTTTCAACCAATTTATATGCACTGGAGCATGTGCATGGAGTTCAAATTTGAATTATACACATAAAATCATAAATGCGTTGAAAACTCAGTTAATGCATAAAAATGTCCAAATGAACCCCAAAAAATCACAAAAATTCACACAACACTCCTGTTGTTCTATGTTGACACGAGAAAAAAACTTGAAAGCAATAAGCAGCAATGGATATCGTTTTGTTCCCAAAGGTGGGACGTTCCCTACCGAAATCCGTCATGCTTGTTGTTAGAAGCTCCGGTTTGTGACAAGCATATACCAAAACCTGCCCCAAATAGGACAAAATTTGTACCATGGCATTATGATGCCGCTCCATGATAGCATGCCAAGTTTCATGAATTTCATACGAGTTTTGGATTTACTAGAATTTAAAAACCAGGCATCTCAATGTTTTGCCGGCAATCAACGGTGCCATGGTGTTTGAAATTCATTCTCATTTCTTGCATGGGACCTAAGCATGCACCCAAGGACACAGATTTGATATTTCAACCAATTTATATGCACTGGAGCATGCGCATGTAGTTCACATTTGAATTATGCACATAAATGCATTGAAAACTCAGTTAATGCATAAAAATGTCCAAACGAACCCCGAAAAATCACAAAAATTCACACAACACTCCTGTTGTTCCATGTTGACGCGAGAAAAAAACTTGAAAGCAATAAGAGGCAATGATATCGTTTCATCCCCAAAGGTGGGACGTTCCCTACCGAAAACCATCATGCTTGTTGTGAGAAGCTCCGGTTTGTGAGAAGCATATACCCAAACCTGCCCCAAATGGGACAAAATTTGTACCACGACATGTTTATGCCGTTCCATGATAGCATGCCAAGTTTCATGAATTTCATACGAGTTTTTGATTTACTAGAATTTGAAAACCAGGCATCTCAATGTTATGCCGGCAATCAACGGTGCCATGGTGTTTGAAATTCATTCCCATTTCTTGCATGGGACCTAGGCATGCACCCAAGGAAACAGATTTGATTTTTCAACCAATTTATATGCACTGGAGCATGCGCCTGTAGTTCAAATTTGAATGATGCACATAAAATCATAAATGCATTGAAAACTCAATTAATGCATAAAAATGTCCAAACGAACCACGAAAAATCACAAAAATTCACACAACACTCCTGTTGTTCTATGTTGACGCGAGAAAAAAACTTCAAAGCAATAAGAGGCAATGGATATCGTTTCGTCCCCAAAGGTGGGACATTCCCTACCGAAAACCATCATGCTTGTTGTGAGAAGCTCCGGTTTGTGAGAAGCATATACCCAAACCTGCCCCAAATGGGACAAAATTTGTACCACGACAAGTTTATGCCGCTGAATGATAGCATGCCAAGTTTCATGAATTTCATACGAGTTTTCGATTTACTAGAATTTAAAAACCAAGCATCTCAATGTTATGCTGGCAATCAACGGTGCCATGGTGTTTGAAATTCATTCCCATATTTTGCATGGGACCTAGGCATGCACCCAAGGACACAGATTTGATTTTTCAACCAATTTATATGCACTAGAGCATGCGCATGTAGTTCAAATTTGAATGATGCACATAAAATCATAAATGCATTGAAAACTTAGTTAATGCATAAAAATGTCCAAACGAACCCCGAAAAATCACAAAAATTCACACAACACTCATGTTGTTCTATGTTGACACGAGAAAAATCCTTCAAAGCAATAAGAGGCAATGGATATCGTTTCGTCCCCAAAGGTCGGACGTTCCCTACCGAAAACCATCGTGCTTGTTGTGAGAAGCTCCGGTTTGTGAGAAGCATATACCCAAACCTGCCCCAAATGGGACAAAATTTGTACCACGGCATGTTGATGCCGCTCCATGATAGCATGCCAAGTTTCATGAATTTTAGAAGAGTTTTGGATTTACTAGAATTTAAAAACCAGGCATCTCAATGTTTTGCCGGCAATCAGCGGTGCCATGGTGTTTGAGATTCATTCCTATTTCTTGCATGGGACCTAAGCATGCACCCAAGGACACAGATTTGATTTTTCAACCAATTTATATGCACTGGAGCATGTGCATGGAGTTCAAATTTGAATTATACACATAAAATCATAAATGCGTTGAAAACTCAGTTAATGCATAAAAATGTCCAAATGAACCCCGAAAAATCACAAAAATTCGCACAACACTCCTGTTGTTCTATGTTGACACGAGAAAAAAACTTGAAAGCAATAAGCAGCAATGGATATCGTTTTGTTCCCAAAGGTGGGACGTTCCCTACCGAAATCCGTCATGCTTGTTGTGAGAAGCTCCGGTTTGTGACAAGCATATACCAAAACCTGCCCCAAATAGGACAAAATTTGTACCATGGCATGTTGATGCCGCTCCATGATAGCATGCCAAGTTTCATGAATTTCATACGAGTTTTGGATTTACTAGAATTTAAAAACCAGGCATCTCAATGTTTTCCCGGCAATCAACGCTGCCATGGTGTTTGAGATTCATTCCTATTTCTTGCATGGGACCTAAGCATGCACCCAAGGACACAGATTTGAGTTTTCAACCAATTTATATGCACTAGAGCATGCGCATGGAGTTCAAATTTGAATTATACACATAAAATCATAAATGCGTTGAAAACTCAGTTAATGCATAAAAATGTCCAAACGAACCCCGAAAAATTCACACAACACTCCTGTTGTTCTATGTTGACACGAGAAAAAAACTTGAAAGCAATAAGCAGCAATGGATATCGTTTTGTCCCCAAAGGTGGGACGTTCCCTACCGAAATCCGTCATGCTTGTTGTGAGAAGCTCCGGTTTGTGACAAGCATATACCAAAACCTGCCCCAAATAGGACAAAATTTGTACCATGGCATGTTGATGCCGCTCCATGATAGCATGCCAAGTTTCATGAATTTCATACGAGTTTTGGATTTACTAGAATTTAAAAACCAGGCATCTCAATGTTTTGCCGGCAATCAACGGTGCCATGGTGTTTGAAATTCATTCCCATTTCTTGCATGGGACCTAAGCATGCACCCAAGGACACAGATTTGATTTTTCAACCAATTTATATGCACTGGAGCATGCGCATGTAGTTCAAATTTGAATTATGCACATAACTGCATTGAAAACTCAGTTAATGCATAAAAATGTCCAAACGAACCCCGAAAAATCACAAAAATTCACACAACACTCCTGTTGTTCCATGTTGACACGAGAAAAAAACTTGAAAGCAATAAGAGGCAATGGATATCGTTTCATCCCCAAAGGTGGGACGTTCCCTACCGAAAACCATCATGCTAGTTGTGAGAAGCTCCGGTTTGTGAGAAGCATATACCCCAAACCTGCCCCAAATGGGACAAAATTTGTACCACGACATGTTTATGCCGCTCCATGATAGCATGCCAAGTTTCATGAATTTCATACGAGTTTTCGATTTACTAGAATTTAAAAACCAGGCATCTCAATGTTATGCCGGCAATCAACGGCGCCATGGTGTTTGAAATTCATTCCCATTTCTTGCATGGGACCTAGGCATGCACCCAAGGACACATATTTGATTTTTCAACCAATTTATATGCACTGGAGCATGCGCCTGTAGTTCAAATTTGAATGATGCACATAAAATCATAAATGCATTGAAAACTCAGTTAATGCACAAAAATGTCCAAACGAACCCCGAAAAATCACAAAAATTCACACAACACTCCTGTTGTTCTATGTTGACGCGAGAAAAAAACTTCAAAGCAATAAGAGTCAACGGATATCGTTTCGTCGCCAAAGGTGGGACGTTCCCTACCGAAAACCATCGTGCATGTTGTGAGAAGCTCCGGTTTGTGAGAAGCATATACCCAAACCTGCCCCAAATGCGACAAAATTTGTACCACGGCATGTTCATGCCGCTCCGTGAGAGCATGCCAAGTTTCATGAATTTTAGACGAGTTTTGGATTTACTAGAATTTAAAAACCAGGCATCTCAATGTTTTCCCGGCAATCAACGCTGCCATGGTGTTTGAGATTCATTCCTATTTCTTGCATGGGACCTAAGCATGCACCCAAGGACACAGATTTGAGTTTTCAACCAATTTATATGCACTAGAGCATGTGCATGGAGTTCAAATTTGAATTATACACATAAAATCATAAATGCGTTGAAAACTCAGTTAATGCATAAAAATGTCCAAACGAACCCCGAAAAATTCACACAACACTCCTGTTGTTCTATGTTGACACGAGAAAAAAACTTGAAAGCAATAAGCAGCAATGGATATCGTTTTGTCCCCAAAGGTGGGACGTTCCCTACCGAAATCCGTCATGCTTGTTGTGAGAAGCTCCGGTTTGTGACAAGCATATACCAAAACCTGCCCCAAATAGGACAAAATTTGTACCATGGCATGTTGATGCCGCTCCATGATAGCATGCCAAGTTTCATGAATTTCATACGAGTTTTGGATTTACTAGAATTTAAAAACCAGGCATCTCAATGTTTTGCCGGCAATCAACGGTGCCATGGTGTTTGAAATTCATTCTCATTTCTTGCATGGGACCTAAGCATGCACCCAAGGACACAGATTTGATATTTCAACCAATTTATATGCACTGGAGCATGCGCATGTAGTTCACATTTGAATTATGCACATAAATGCATTGAAAACTCAGTTAATGCATAAAAATGTCCAAACGAACCCCGAAAAATCACAAAAATTCACACAACACTCCTGTTGTTCCATGTTGACACGAGAAAAAAACTTGAAAGCAATAAGAGGCAATGATATCGTTTCATCCCCAAAGGTGGGACGTTCCCTACCGAAAACCATCATGCTTGTTGTGAGAAGCTCCGGTTTGTGAGAAGCATATACCCAAACCTGCCCCAAATGGGACAAAATTTGTACCACGACATGTTTATGCCGCTCCATGATAGCATGCCAAGTTTCATGAATTTCATACGAGTTTTTGATTTACTAGAATTTAAAAACCAGGCATCTCAATGTTATGCCGGCAATCAACGGTGCCATGGTGTTTGAAATTCATTCCCATTTCTTGCATGGGACCTAGGAATGCACCCAAGGAAACAGATTTGATTTTTCAACCAATTTATATGCACTGGAGCATGCGCCTGTAGTTCAAATTTGAATGATGCACATAAAATCATAAATGCATTGAAAACTCAGTTAATGCATAAAAATGTCCAAACGAACCACGAAAAATCACAAAAATTCACACAACACTCCTGTTGTTCTATGTTGACGCGAGAAAAAAACTTCAAAGCAATAAGAGGCAATGGATATCGTTTCGTCCCCAAAGGTGGGACATTCCCTACCGAAAACCATCGCGCTTGTTGTGAGAAGCTCCAGTTTGTGAGAAGCATATAGCCAAACCTGTCCCAAATGCGACAAAATTTGTACCACGGCATGTTGATGTCGCTCCATGATGGCATGCCAAGTTTCATGAATTTTAGAAGAGTTTTGGATTTACTAGAATTTAAAAACCAGGCATCTCAATGTTTTGCCGGCAATCAACGCTGCCATGGTGTTTGAGATTCATTCCTATTTCTTGGATGGGACCTAAGCATGCACCCAAGGACACAGATTTGATTTTTCAACCAATTTATATGCACTCGAGCATGTGCATGGAGTTCAAATTTGAATTATACACATAAAATCATAAATGCGTTGATAACTCAATTAATGCATAAAAATGTCCAAACGAACCCTGGAAAATCACAAAAATTCACACAACACTCCTGTTGTTCTATGTTGACACGAGAAAAAACGTCAAAGAAATAAGAGGCAATGGATATCGTTTCGTCCCCGAAGGTGGGACTTTCCCTACCGAAAACCATCATGCTTGTTGCGAGAAGCTCCAGTTTGTGACAAGCATATACCCAAACCTGCCCCAAATGGGACAAAATTTGTACCACGGCATGTTGATGCCGCTCCATGATAGCATGCCAAGTTTCATGAATTTCATACAAGTTTTGGATTTACTAGAATTTAAAAACCAGGCATCTCAATGTTATGCCGGCAATCAACGGTGCCATGGTGTTTGAAATTCATTCTCATTTCTTGCATGGGACATAAGCATGCACCCAAGGACGCATATTTTATTTTTCAACCAATTTATATGCACTGGAGCATGCGCATGTAGTTCACATTTGAATTATGCACATAAATGCATTGAAAACTCGGCTAATGCATAAAAATGTCCAAACGAACCCCGAAAAATCACAAAAATTCACACAACACTCCTATCGTTCTATGTTGACACGAGAAAAAAACTTGAAAGAAATAAGAGGCAATGGATATCGTTTCGTCCCTGAAGGTGGGACGTTCCATACCGAAAACCATCATGCTTGTTGTGAGAAGCTCCGGTTTGTGAGAAGCATATACCCAATCCTGCCCCAGATGGGACAAAATTTGTACCATGCATGTTGATGCCGCTCCATGATAGCATCCCAAGTTTCATGAATTTCAGACGAGTTTTGGATTTACTAGAATTTAAAACCGGGCATCTCAATGTTTTGCCGGCAATCATCAGTGCCATGGTGTTTGAAATTCATTCCCATTTCTTGCATGGGCCTAAGCATGCACCCAAGGACACAGATTTGAGTTTTCAACCAATTTATATGCACTAGAGCATGTGCATGGAGTTCAAATTTGAATTATGCACATAAATGCATTGAAAACTCAGTTAATGCACAAAAATGTCCAAACGAACCCCGAAAAATCACAAAAATTCACACAACACTCCTGTTGTTCTATGTTGACGCGAGAAAAAAACTTCAAAGCAATAAGAGTCAACGGATATCATTTCGTCCCCAAAGGTGGGACGTTCCCTACCGAAAACCATCGTGCTTGTTGTGAGAAGCTCCGGTTTGTGAGAAGCATATACCCAAACCTGCCCCAAATGCGACAAAATTTGTAACACGGCATGTTCATGCCGCTCCGTGATAGCATGCCAAGTTTCATGAATTTTAGACGAGTTTTCGATTTACTAGAATTTAAAAACCAGGCATCTCAATGTTATGCCGGCAATCAACGGTGCCATGGTGTTTGAAATTCATTCCCATTTCTTGCATGGGACCTAGGCATGCACCCAAGGACACAGATTTGATTTTTCAACCAATTTATATGCACTGGAGCATGCGCATGTAGTTCAAATTTGAATGATGCACATAAAATCATAAATGCATTGAAAACTCAGTTAATGCATAAAAATGTCCAAACGAACCCCGAAAAATAACAAAAATGCACACACACTCCTGTTGTTCTATGTTGACACGAGAAAAAAACTTCAAAGCAATAAGAGGCAATGGATATCGTTTCGTCCCCAAAGGTGGGACGTTCCCTACCGAAAACCATCGTGCTTGTTGTGAGAAGCTCCGGTTTGTGAGAAGCATATACCCAAACCTGCCCCAAATGGGACAAAATTTGTACCACGGCATGTTGATGCCGCTCCATGATATCATGCCAAGTTTCATGAATTTTAGACGAGTTTTGGAGTTACTAGAATTTAAAAACCAGGCATCTCAATGTTTTGCCGGCAATCAACGGTGCCATGGTGTTTGAGATTCATTCCTATTTCTTGCATGGAGTTCAAATTTGAATTATACACATAAAATCATAAATGCGTTGAAATCTCAGTTAATGCATAAAAATGTCCAAACGAACCCCGAAAAATTCACACAACACTCCTGTTGTTCTATGTTGACACGAGAAAAAAACTTGAGAGCAATAAGCAGCAATGGATATCGTTTTGTCCCCAAAGGTGGGACGTTCCCTACCGAAATCCGTCATGCTGGTTGTGAGAAGCTCCGGTTTGTGACAAGCATATACCAAAACCTGCCCCAAATAGGACAAAATTTGTACCATGGCATGTTGATGCCGCTCCATGATAGCATGCCAAGTTTCATGAATTTCATACGAGTTTTGGATTTACTAGAATTTAAAAACGTGGCATCTCAATGTTTTGCCGGCAATCAACGGTGCCATGGTGTTTGAAATTCATTCTCATTTCTTGCATGGGACCTAAGCATGCACCCAAGGACACATATTTGATTTTTCAACCAATTTATATGCACTGGAGCATGCGCATGTAGTTCAAATTTGAATTATGCACATAAATGCATTCAAAACTCAGTTAATGCATAAAAATGTCCAAACGAACCCCGAAAAATCACAAAATTTCACACAACACTCCTGTTGTTCCATGTTGACACGAGAAAAAAACTTGAAAGCAATAAGAGGCAACGGATATCGTTTCGTCCCCAAAGGTGGGACGTTCCCTACCGAAAACCATCGTGCTTGTTGTCAGAAGCTCCGGTTTGTGAGAAGCATATACCCAAACCTGCCCCAAATGCGACAAAATTTGTACCACGGCATGTTCATGCCGCTCCGTGATAGCATGCCAAGTTTCATGAATTTTAGACGAGTTTTCGATTTACTAGAATTTAAAAACCAGGCATCTCAATGTTTTCCCGGCAATCAACGGTGCCATGGTGTTTGAGATTCATTCGTATTTCTTGCATGGGACCTAAGCATGCACCCAAGGACACAGATTTGATTTTTCAACCAATTTATATGCACTAGAGCATGTGCATGGAGTTCAAATTTGAATTATACACATAAAATCATAAATGCGTTGAAAACTCAGTTAATGCATAAAAATGTCCAAACGAACCCTGAAAAATCAGAAAAATTCACACAACACTCCTGTTGTTCTATGTTGACACAAGAAAAAACTTCAAAGCAATAAGAGGCAATGGATATCGTTTCGTCCCTGTAGGTGGGACTTTCCCTACTGAAAACCATCATGCTTGTTGCGAGAAGCTCCGGTTTGTGAGAAGCATATACCCAAACCTGCCCAAAATGGGACAAAATTTGTACCACGGCATGTTGATGCCGCTCCATGATAGCATGCCAAGTTTCATGAATTTCATACGAGTTTTGGATTTACTAGAATTTAAAAACCAGGCATCTCAATGTTATGCCGGCAATCAACGGTGCCATGGTGTTTGAAATTCATTCCCATTTCTTGCATGGGACCTAGGCATGCACCCAAGGACACAGATTTGGTTTTTCAACCAATTTATATGCACTGGAGCATGCGCATGTAGTTCAAATTTGAATGATGCACATAAAATCATAAATGCATTGAAAACTCAGTTAATGCATAAAAATGTCCAAACGAACCCCGAAAAATCACAAAAATTCACACAACACTCATGTTGTTCTATGTTGACACGAGAAAAATCCTTCAAAGCAATAAGAGGCAATGGATATCGTTTCGTCCCCAAAGGTCGGACGTTCCCTACCGAAAACCATCATGCTTGTTGTGAGAAGCTCCGGTTTGTGAGAAGCATATACCCAAACCTGCCCCAAATGGGACAAAATTTGTACCACGGCATGTTGATGCCGCTCCATGATAGCATGCCAAGTTTCATGAATTTTAGAATAGTTTTGGATTTACTAGAATTTAAAAACAAGGCATCTCAATGTTTTGCCGGCAATCAACGGTGCCATGGTGTTTGAGATTCATTCTTATTTCTTGCATGGGACCTAAGCATGCACCCAAGGACACAGATTTGATTTTTCAACCAATTTATATGCACTGGAGCATGTGCATGGAGTTCAAATTTGAATTATACACATAAAATCATAAATGCGTTGAAAACTCAGTTAATGCATAAAAATGTCGAAACGAACCCGGGAAAATCACAAAAATTCACACAACACTCATGTTGTTCTATGTTGACACGAGAAAAAACGTCAAAGCAATAAGAGGCAATGGATATCGTTTCGTCCCCGAAGGTGGGACTTTCCCTACCAAAAACCATCATGCTTGTTGCGAGAAGCTCCGGTTTGTGAGAAGCATATACCCAAACCTGCCCCAAATGGGACAAAATTTGTACCACGGCATGTTGATGCCGCTCCATGATAGCATGGCAAGTTTCATGAATTTCATACGAGTTTTGGATTTACTAGAATTTAAAAACCAGGCATCTCAATGTTATGCCGGCAATCAACGGTGCCATGGTGTTTGAAATTCATTCTCATTTCTTGCATGGGACATAAGCATGCACCCAAGGACACATATTTTATTTGTCAACCAATTTATATGCACTGGAGCATGCGCATGTAGTTCACATTTGAATGATGCACATAAATGCATTGAAAACTCAGCTAATGCATAAAAATGTACAAACGAACCCCGAAAAATCACAAAAATTCACACAACACTCCTGTCGTTCTATGTTGACACGAGAAAAAAACTTGAAAGAAATAAGAGGCAATGGATATCGTTTCGTCCCTGAAGGTGGGACGTTCCATACCGAAAACCGTCATGCTTGTTGTGAGAAGCTCCGGTTTGTGAGAAGCATATACCCAAACTTGCCCAGATGGGACAAAATTTGTACCATGCATGTTGATGCCGCTCCATGATAGCATGCCAAGTTTCATGAATTTCAGACGAGTTTTGGATTTACTAGAATTTAAAACTAGGCATCTCAATGTTTTGCCGGCAATCATCAGTGCCATGGTGTTTGAAATTCATTCCCATTTCTTGCATGGGCCTAAGCATGCACCCAAGGACACAGATTTGATTTTTCAACCAATTTATATGCACTGGAGCATGCGCATGTAGTTCAAATTTGAATTATGCACATAAATGCATTGAAAACTCAGTTAATGCATAAAAATGTCCAAACGAACCCCGAAAAATCACAAAAATTCACACAACACTCCTGTTGTTCCATGTTGACACGAGAAAAAAACTTGAAAGCAATAAGAGGCAATGGAAATCGTTTCATCCCCAAAGGTGGGACGTTCCCTACCGAAAACCATCATGCTTGTTGTGAGAAGCTCCGGTTTGTGAGAAGCATATACCCAAACCTGCCCCAAATGGGACAAAATTTGTACCACGACATGTTTATGCCGCTCCATGATAGCATGCCAAGTTTCATGAATTTCATACGAGTTTTCGATTTACTAGGATTTAAAAACCAAGCATCTCAATGTTATGCTGGCAATCAACGGTGCCATGGTGTTTGAAATTCATTCCCATTTCTTGCATGGGACCTAGGCATGCACCCAAGGACACAGATTTGATTTTTCAACCAATTTATATGCACTGGAGCATGCGCATGTAGTTCAAATTTGAATGATGCACATAAAATCATAAATGCATTGAAAACTCAGTTAATGCATAAAAATGTCCAAACGAACCCCGAAAAATCACAAAAATTCACACAACACTCATGTTGTTCTATGTTGACACGAGAAAAATCCTTCAAAGCAATAAGAGGCAATGGATATCGTTTCGTCCCCGAAGGTGGGACTTTCCCTACCGAAAACCATCATGCTTGTTGCGAGAAGCTCCGGTTTGTGACAAGCATATACCCAAACCTGCCCCAAATGGGACAAAATTTGTACCACGGCATGTTGATGCCGCTCCATGATAGCATGCCAAGTTTCATGAATTTCATACAAGTTTTGGATTTACTAGAATTTAAAAACCAGGCATCTCAATGTTATGCCGGCAATCAACGGTGCCATGGTGTTTGAAATTCATTCTCATTTCTTGCATGGGACATAAGCATGCACCCAAGGACGCATATTTTATTTTTCAACCAATTTATATGCACTGGAGCATGCGCATGTAGTTCACATTTGAATTATGCACATAAATGCATTGAAAACTCGGCTAATGCATAAAAATGTCCAAACGAACCCCGAAAAATCACAAAAATTCACACAACACTCCTATCGTTCTATGTTGACACGAGAAAAAAACTTGAAAGAAATAAGAGGCAATGGATATCGTTTCGTCCCTGAAGGTGGGACGTTCCATACCGAAAACCATCATGCTTGTTGTGAGAAGCTCCGGTTTGTGAGAAGCATATACCCAATCCTGCCCCAGATGGGACAAAATTTGTACCATGCATGTTGATGCCGCTCCATGATAGCATCCCAAGTTTCATGAATTTCAGACGAGTTTTGGATTTACTAGAATTTAAAACCGGGCATCTCAATGTTTTGCCGGCAATCATCAGTGCCATGGTGTTTGAAATTCATTCCCATTTCTTGCATGGGCCTAAGCATGCACCCAAGGACACAGATTTGAGTTTTCAACCAATTTATATGCACTAGAGCATGTGCATGGAGTTCAAATTTGAATTATGCACATAAATGCATTGAAAACTCAGTTAATGCACAAAAATGTCCAAACGAACCCCGAAAAATCACAAAAATTCACACAACACTCCTGTTGTTCTATGTTGACGCGAGAAAAAAACTTCAAAGCAATAAGAGTCAACGGATATCATTTCGTCCCCAAAGGTGGGACGTTCCCTACCGAAAACCATCGTGCTTGTTGTGAGAAGCTCCGGTTTGTGAGAAGCATATACCCAAACCTGCCCCAAATGCGACAAAATTTGTACCACGGCATGTTCATGCCGCTCCGTGATAGCATGCCAAGTTTCATGAATTTTAGACGAGTTTTCGATTTACTAGAATTTAAAAACCAGGCATCTCAATGTTATGCCGGCAATCAACGGTGCCATGGTGTTTGAAATTCATTCCCATTTCTTGCATGGGACCTAGGCATGCACCCAAGGACACAGATTTGATTTTTCAACCAATTTATATGCACTGGAGCATGCGCATGTAGTTCAAATTTGAATGATGCACATAAAATCATAAATGCATTGAAAACTCAGTTAATGCATAAAAATGTCCAAACGAACCCCGAAAAATCACAAAAATGCACACACACTCCTGTTGTTCTATGTTGACACGAGAAAAAAACTTCAAAGCAATAAGAGGCAATGGATATCGTTTCTTCCCCAAAGGTGGGACGTTCCCTACCGAAAACCATCGTGCTTGTTGTGAGAAGCTCCGGTTTGTGAGAAGCATATACCCAAACCTGCCCCAAATGGGACAAAATTTGTACCACGGCATGTTGATGCCGCTCCATGATAGCATGCCAAGTTTCATGAATTTTAGACGAGTTTTGGAGTTACTAGAATTTAAAAACCAGGCATCTCAATGTTTTGCCGGCAATCAACGGTGCCATGGTGTTTGAGATTCATTCCTATTTCTTGCATGGAGTTCAAATTTGAATTATACACATAAAATCATAAATGCGTTGAAATCTCAGTTAATGCATAAAAATGTCCAAACGAACCCCGAAAAATTCACACAACACTCCTGTTGTTCTATGTTGACACGAGAAAAAAACTTGAGAGCAATAAGCAGCAATGGATATCGTTTTGTCCCCAAAGGTGGGACGTTCCCTACCGAAATCCGTCATGCTGGTTGTGAGAAGCTCCGGTTTGTGACAAGCATATACCAAAACCTGCCCCAAATAGGACAAAATTTGTACCATGGCATGTTGATGCCGCTCCATGATAGCATGCCAAGTTTCATGAATTTCATACGAGTTTTGGATTTACTAGAATTTAAAAACGTGGCATCTCAATGTTTTGCCGGGAATCAACGGTGCCATGGTGTTTGAAATTCATTCTCATTTCTTGCATGGGACCTAAGCATGCACCCAAGGACACATATTTGATTTTTCAACCAATTTATATGCACTGGAGCATGCGCATGTAGTTCAAATTTGAATTATGCACATAAATGCATTCAAAACTCAGTTAGTGCATAAAAATGTCCAAACGAACCCCGAAAAATCACAAAATTTCACACAACACTCCTGTTGTTCCATGTTGACACGAGAAAAAAACTTGAAAGCAATAAGAGGCAACGGATATCGTTTCGTCCCCAAAGGTGGGACGTTCCCTACCGAAAACCATCGTGCTTGTTGTCAGAAGCTCCGGTTTGTGAGAAGCATATACCCAAACCTGCCCCAAATGCGACAAAATTTGTACCACGGCATGTTCATGCCGCTCCGTGATAGCATGCCAAGTTTCATGAATTTTAGACGAGTTTTCGATTTACTAGAATTTAAAAACCAGGCATCTCAATGTTTTCCCGGCAATCAACGGTGCCATGGTGTTTGAGATTCATTCCTATTTCTTGCATGGGACCTAAGCATGCACCCAAGGACACAGATTTGATTTTTCAACCAATTTATATGCACTAGAGCATGTGCATGGAGTTCAAATTTGAATTATACACATAAAATCATAAATGCGTTGAAAACTCAGTTAATGCATAAAAATGTCCAAACGAACCCTGAAAAATCAGAAAAATTCACACAACACTCCTGTTGTTCTATGTTGACACAAGAAAAAACTTCAAAGCAATAAGAGGCAATGGATATCGTTTCGTCCCTGTAGGTGGGACTTTCCCTACTGAAAACCATCATGCTTGTTGCGAGAAGCTCCGGTTTGTGAGAAGCATATACCCAAACCTGCCCAAAATGGGACAAAATTTGTACCACGGCATGTTGATGCCGCTCCATGATAGCATGCCAAGTTTCATGAATTTCATACGAGTTTTGGATTTACTAGAATTTAAAAACCAGGCATCTCAATGTTATGCCGGCAATCAACGGTGCCATGGTGTTTGAAATTCATTCCCATTTCTTGCATGGGACCTAGGCATGCACCCAAGGACACAGATTTGGTTTTTCAACCAATTTATATGCACTGGAGCATGCGCATGTAGTTCAAATTTGAATGATGCACATAAAATCATAAATGCATTGAAAACTCAGTTAATGCATAAAAATGTCCAAACGAACCCCGAAAAATCACAAAAATTCACACAACACTCATGTTGTTCTATGTTGACACGAGAAAAATCCTTCAAAGCAATAAGAGGCAATGGATATCGTTTCGTCCCCAAAGGTCGGACGTTCCCTACCGAAAACCATCATGCTTGTTGTGAGAAGCTCCGGTTTGTGAGAAGCATATACCCAAACCTGCCCCAAATGGGACAAAATTTGTACCACGGCATGTTGATGCCGCTCCATGATAGCATGCCAAGTTTCATGAATTTTAGAATAGTTTTGGATTTACTAGAATTTAAAAACAAGGCATCTCAATGTTTTGCCGGCAATCAACGGTGCCATGGTGTTTGAGATTCATTCTTATTTCTTGCATGGGACCTAAGCATGCACCCAAGGACACAGATTTGATTTTTCAACCAATTTATATGCACTGGAGCATGTGCATGGAGTTCAAATTTGAATTATACACATAAAATCATAAATGCGTTGAAAACTCAGTTAATGCATAAAAATGTCGAAACGAACCCGGGAAAATCACAAAAATTCACACAACACTCATGTTGTTCTATGTTGACACGAGAAAAAACGTCAAAGCAATAAGAGGCAATGGATATCGTTTCGTCCCCGAAGGTGGGACTTTCCCTACCAAAAACCATCATGCTTGTTGCGAGAAGCTCCGGTTTGTGAGAAGCATATACCCAAACCTGCCCCAAATGGGACAAAATTTGTACCACGGCATGTTGATGCCGCTCCATGATAGCATGGCAAGTTTCATGAATTTCATACGAGTTTTGGATTTACTAGAATTTAAAAACCAGGCATCTCAATGTTATGCCGGCAATCAACGGTGCCATGGTGTTTGAAATTCATTCTCATTTCTTGCATGGGACATAAGCATGCACCCAAGGACACATATTTTATTTGTCAACCAATTTATATGCACTGGAGCATGCGCATGTAGTTCACATTTGAATGATGCACATAAATGCATTGAAAACTCAGCTAATGCATAAAAATGTACAAACGAACCCCGAAAAATCACAAAAATTCACACAACACTCCTGTCGTTCTATGTTGACACGAGAAAAAAACTTGAAAGAAATAAGAGGCAATGGATATCGTTTCGTCCCTGAAGGTGGGACGTTCCATACCGAAAACCGTCATGCTTGTTGTGAGAAGCTCCGGTTTGTGAGAAGCATATACCCAAACTTGCCCAGATGGGACAAAATTTGTACCATGCATGTTGATGCCGCTCCATGATAGCATGCCAAGTTTCATGAATTTCAGACGAGTTTTGGATTTACTAGAATTTAAAACTAGGCATCTCAATGTTTTGCCGGCAATCATCAGTGCCATGGTGTTTGAAATTCATTCCCATTTCTTGCATGGGCCTAAGCATGCACCCAAGGACACAGATTTGATTTTTCAACCAATTTATATGCACTGGAGCATGCGCATGTAGTTCAAATTTGAATTATGCACATAAATGCATTGAAAACTCAGTTAATGCATAAAAATGTCCAAACGAACCCCGAAAAATCACAAAAATTCACACAACACTCCTGTTGTTCCATGTTGACACGAGAAAAAAACTTGAAAGCAATAAGAGGCAATGGAAATCGTTTCATCCCCAAAGGTGGGACGTTCCCTACCGAAAACCATCATGCTTGTTGTGAGAAGCTCCGGTTTGTGAGAAGCATATACCCAAACCTGCCCCAAATGGGACAAAATTTGTACCACGACATGTTTATGCCGCTCCATGATAGCATGCCAAGTTTCATGAATTTCATACGAGTTTTCGATTTACTAGGATTTAAAAACCAAGCATCTCAATGTTATGCTGGCAATCAACGGTGCCATGGTGTTTGAAATTCATTCCCATTTCTTGCATGGGACCTAGGCATGCACCCAAGGACACAGATTTGATTTTTCAACCAATTTATATGCACTGGAGCATGCGCATGTAGTTCAAATTTGAATGATGCACATAAAATCATAAATGCATTGAAAACTCAGTTAATGCATAAAAATGTCCAAACGAACCCCGAAAAATCACAAAAATTCACACAACACTCATGTTGTTCTATGTTGACACGAGAAAAATCCTTCAAAGCAATAAGAGGCAATGGATATCGTTTCGTCCCCAAAGGTCGGACGTTCCCTACTGAAAACCATCGTGCTTGTTGTGAGAAGCTCCGGTTTGTGAGAAGCATATACCCAAACCTGCCCCAAATGGGACAAAATTTGTACCACGGCATGTTGATGCCGCTCCATGATAGCATGCCAAGTTTCATGAATTTTAGAAGAGTTTTGGATTTACTAGAATTTAAAAACCAGGCATCTCAATGTTTTGCCGGCAATCAACGGTGCCATGGTGTTTGAGATTCATTCCTATTTCTTGCATGGGACCTAAGCATGCACCCAAGGACACAGATTTGATTTTTCAACCAATTTATATGCACTGGAGCATGTGCATGGAGTTCAAATTTGAATTATACACATAAAATCATAAATGCGTTGAAAACTCAGTTAATGCATAAAAATATCCAAATGAACCTCGAAAAATCACAAAAATTCACACAACACTCCTGTTGTTCTATGTTGACACGAGAAAAAACTTGAAAGCAATAAGCAGCAATGGATATCGTTTTGTTCCCAAAGGTGGGACGTTCCCAACCGAAATCCGTCATGCTTGTTGTTAGAAGCTCCGGTTTGTGACAAGCATATACCAAAACCTGCCCAAAATAGGACAAAATTTGTACCATGGCATTATGATGCCGCTCCATGATAGCATGCCAAGTTTCATGAATTTCATACGAGTTTTGGATTTACTAGAATTTAAAAACCAGGCATCTCAATGTTTTGCCGGCAATCAACGGTGCCATGGTGTTTGAAATTCATTCTCATTTCATGCATGGGACCTAAGCATGCACCCAAGGACACAGATTTGATATTTCAACCAATTTATATGCACTGGAGCATGCGCTTGTAGTTCACATTTGAATTATGCACATAAATGCATTGAAAACTCAGTTAATGCATAAAAATGTCCAAACGAACCCCAAAAATCACAAAAATTCACACAACACTCCTGTTGTTCCATGTTGACACGAGAAAAAAACTTGAAAGCAATAAGAGGCAATGATATCGTTTCATCCCCAAAGGTGGGACGTTCCCTACCGAAAACCATCATGCTTGTTGTGAGAAGCTCCGGTTTGTGAGAAGCATATACCCAAACCTGCCCCAAATGGGACAATATTTGTACCACGACATGTTTATGCCGCTCCATGATAGCATGCCAAGTTTCATGAATTTCATACGAGTTTTCGATTTACTAGAATTTAAAAACCAGGCATCTCAATGTTATGCCGGCAATCAACGGTGCCATGGTGTTTGAAATTCATTCCCATTTCTTGCATGGGACCTAGGCATGCACCCAGGGAAACAGATTTGATTTTTCAACCAATTTATATGCACTGGAGCATGCGCATGTAGTTCAAATTTGAATGATGCACATAAAATCATAAATGCATTGAAAACTCAGTTAATGCATAAAAATGTCCAAACGAACCACGAAAAATCACAAAAATTCACACAACACTCCTGTTGTTCTATGTTGACGCGAGAAAAAAACTTCAAAGCAATAAGAGGCAATGGATATCGTTTCGTCCCCAAAGGTGGGACATTCCCTACCGAAAACCATCGTGCTTGTTGTGAGAAGCTCCAGTTTGTGAGAAGCATATACCCAAACCTGTCCCAAATGCGACAAAATTTGTACCACGGCATGTTGATGTCGCTCCATGATGGCATGCCAAGTTTCATGAATTTTAGAAGAGTTTTGGATTTACTAGAATTTAAAAACCAGGCATCTCAATGTTTTGCCGGCAATCAACGCTGCCATGGTGTTTGAGATTCATTCCTATTTCTTGCATGGGACCTAAGCATGCACCCAAGGACACAGATTTGATTTTTCAACCAATTTATATGCACTCGAGCATGTGCATGGAGTTCAAATTTGAATTATACACATAAAATCATAAATGCGTTGATAACTCAGTTAATGCATAAAAATGTCCAAACGAACCCTGGAAAATCACAAAAATTCACACAACACTCCTGTTGTTCTATGTTGACACGAGAAAAAACGTCAAAGAAATAAGAGGCAATGGATATCGTTTCGTCCCCGAAGGTGGGACTTTCCCTACCGAAAACCATCATGCTTGTTGCGAGAAGCTCCAGTTTGTGAGAAGCATATACCCAAACCTGCCCCAAATGGGACAAAATTTGTACCACGGCATGTTGATGCCGCTCCATGATAGCATGCCAAGTTTCATGAATTTCATACAAGTTTTGGATTTACTAGAATTTAAAAACCAGGCATCTCAATGTTATGCCGGCAATCAACGGTGCCATGGTGTTTGAAATTCATTCTCGTTTCTTGCATGGGACATAAGCATGCACCCAAGGACGCATATTTTATTTTTCAACCAATTTATATGCACTGGAGCATACGCATGTAGTTCACATTTGAATGATGCACATAAATGCATTGAAAACTCGGCTAATGCATAAAAATGTCCAAACGAACCGCAAAAAATCACAAAAAATCACACAACACTCCTATCGTTCTATGTTGACACGAGAAAAAAACTTGAAAGAAATAAGAGGCAATGGATATCGTTTCGTCCCTGAAGGTGGGACGATCCATACCGAAAACCATCATGCTTGTTGTGAGAAGCTCCGGTTTGTGAGAAGCATAAACCCAAACCTGCCCCAGATGGGACAAATTTTGTACCATGCATGTTGATGCCGCTCCATGATAGCATGCCAAGTTTCATGAATTTCAGACGAGTTTTGGATTTACTATAATTTAAAACCAGGCATCTCAATGTTTTGCCGGCAATCATCAGTGCCATGGTGTTTGAAATTCATTCCCATTTCTTGCATGGGCCTAAGCATGCACCCAAGGACACAGATTTGATTTTTCAACCAATTTATATGCACTGGAGCATGCGCATATAGTTCAAATTTGAATTATGCACATAAATGCATTGAAAACTCAGTTAATGCATAAAAATGTCCAAACGAACCCCGAAAAATCACAAAAATTCACACAACACTCCTGTTGTTCCATGTTGACACGAGAAAAAAAACTTGAAAGCAATAAGAGGCAATGGAAATCGTTTCATCCCCAAAGGTGGGACGTTCCCTACTGAAAACGATCATGCTTGTTGTGAGAAGCTCCGGTTTGTGAGAAGCATATACCCAAACCTGCCCCAAATGGGACAAAATTTGTACCACGACATGTTTATGCCGCTCCATGATAGCATGCCAAGTTTCATGAATTTCATACGAGTTTTCGATTTACTAGAATTTAAAAACCAAGCATCTCAATGTTATGCCGGCAATCAACGGTGCCATGGTGTTTGAAATTCATTCCCATTTCTTGCATGGGACCTAGGCATGCACCCAAGGACACATATTTGATTTTTCAACCAATTTATATGTACTGGAGCATGCGCTTGTAGTTCAAATTTGAATGATGCACATAAAATCATAAATGCATTGAAAACTCAGTTAATGCATAAAAATGTCCAAACGAACCCCGAAAAATCACAAAAATTCACACAACACTCCTGTTGTTCTATGTTGACACGAGAAAAAAACTTCAAAGCAATAAGAGGCAATGGATATCGTTTCGTCCCCAAAGGTGGGACGTTCCCTACCGAAAACCATCGTGCTTGTTGTGAGAAGCTCCGGTTTGTGAGAAGCATATACCCAAACCTGCCCCAAATGGGACAAAATTTGTACCACGGCATGTTGATGCCGCTCCATGATAGCATGCCAAGTTTCATGAATTTTAGACGAGTTTTGGAGTCACTAGAATTTAAAAACCAGGCATCTCAATGTTTTGCCGGCAATCAACGGTGCCATGGTGTTTGAGATTCATTCCTATTTCTTGCATGGAGTTCAAATTTGAATTATACACATAAAATCATAAATGCGTTGAAAACTCAGTTAATGCATAAAAATGTCCAAACGAACCCCGAAAAATTCACACAACACTCCTGTTGTTCTATGTTGACACGAGAAAAAAACTTGAAAGCAATAAGCAGCAATGGATATCGTTTTGTCCTCAAAGGTGGGACGTTCCCTACCGAAATCCGTCATGCTTGTTGTGAGAAGCTCCGGTTTGTGACAAGCATATACCAAAACCTGCCCCAAATAGGACAAACTTTGTACCATGGCATGTTGATGCCGCTCCATGATAGCATGCCAAGTTTCATGAATTTCATACGAGTTTTGGATTTACTAGAATTTAAAAACGTGGCATCTCAATGTTTTGCCGGCAATCAACGGTGCAATGGTGTTTGAAATTCATTCTCATTTCTTGCATGGAACCTAAGCATGCACCCAAGGACACAGATTTGATTTTTCAACCAATTTATATGCACTGGAGCATGCGCATGTAGTTCAAATTTGAATTATGCACATAAATGCATTGAAAACTCAGTTAATGCGTAAAAATGTCCAAACGAACCCCGAAAAATCACAAAAATTCACACAACACTCCTGTTGTTCCATGTTGACACGAGAAAAAAACTTGAAAGCAATAAGAGGCAATGGATATCGTTTCATCCCCAAAGGTGGGACGTTCCCTACCGAAAACCATCATGCTAGTTGTGAGAAGCTCCGGTTTGTGAGAAGCATATACCCAAACCTGCCCCAAATGGGACAAAATTTGTACCACGACATGTTTATGCCGCTCCATGATAGCATGCCAAGTTTCATGAATTTCATACGAGTTTTCGATTTACTAGAATTTAAAAACCAGGCATCTCAATGTTATGCCGGCAATCAACGGTGCCATGGTGTTTGAAATTCATTCCCATTTCTTGCATGGGACCTAGGCATGCACCCAAGGACACATATTTGATTTTTCAACCAATTTATATGCACTGGAGCATGCGCATGTAGTTCAAATTTGAATGATGCACATAAAATCATAAATGCATTGAAAACTCAGTTAATGCACAAAAATGTCCAAACGAACCCCGAAAAATCACAAAAATTCACACAACACTCCTGTTGTTCTATGTTGACGCGAGAAAAAAACTTCAAAGCAATAAGAGTCAACGGATATCGTTTCGTCCCCAAAGGTGGGACGTTCCCTACCGAAAACCATCGTGCTTGTTGTGAGAAGCTCCGGTTTGTGAGAAGCATATACCCAAACCTGCCCCAAATGCGACAAAATTTGTACCACGGCATGTTCATGCCGCTCCGTGATAGCATGCCAAGTTTCATGAATTTTAGACGAGTTTTGGATTTACTAGAATTTAAAAACCAGGCATCTCAATGTTTTCCCGGCAATCAACGCTGCCATGGTGTTTGAGATTCATTCCTATTTCTTGCATGGAGTTCAAATTTGAATTATACACATAAAATCATAAATGCGTTGAAAACTCAGTTAATGCATAAAAATGTCCAAACGAACCCCGAAAAATTCACACAACACTCCTGTTGTTCTATGTTGACACGAGAAAAAAACTTGAAAGCAATAAGCAGCAATGGATATCGTTTTGTCCCCAAAGGTGGGACGTTCCCTACCGAAATCCGTCATGCTTGTTGTGAGAAGCTCCGGTTTGTGACAAGCATATACCAAAACCTGCCCCAAATAGGACAAAATTTGTACCATGGCATGTTGATGCCGCTCCATGGTAGCATGCCAAGTTTCATGAATTTCATACGAGTTTTGGATTTACTAGAATTTAAAAACCAGGCATCTCAATGTTTTGCCGGCAATCAACGGTGCCATGGTGTTTGAAATTCATTCTCATTTCTTGCATGGGACCTAAGCATGCACCCAAGGACACATATTTGATTTTTCAACCAATTTATATGCACTGGAGCATGCGCATGTAGTTCAAATTTGAATTATGCACATAACTGCATTGAAAACTCAGTTAATGCATAAAAATGTCCAAACGAACCCCGAAAAATCACAAAAATTCACACAACACTCCTGTTGTTCCATGTTGACACGAGAAAAAAACTTGAAAGCAATAAGAGGCAATGGATATCGTTTCATCCCCAAAGGTGGGACGTTCCCTACCGAAAACCATCATGCTAGTTGTGAGAAGCTCCGGTTTGTGAGAAGCATATACCCAAACCTGCCCCAAATGGGACAAAATTTGTACCACGACATGTTTATGCCGCTCCATGATAGCATGCCAAGTTTCATGAATTTCATACGAGTTTTCGATTTACTAGAATTTAAAAACCAGGCATCTCAATGTTATGCCGGCAATCAACGGTGCCATGGTGTTTGAAATTCATTCCCATTTCTTGCATGGGACCTAGGCATGCACCCAAGGACACATATTTGATTTTTCAACCAATTTATATGCACTGGAGCATGCGCATGTAGTTCAAATTTGAATGATGCACATAAAATCATAAATGCATTGAAAACTCAGTTAATGCACAAAAATGTCCAAACGAACCCCGAAAAATCACAAAAATTCACACAACACTCCTGTTGTTCTATGTTGACGCGAGAAAAAAACTTCAAAGCAATAAGAGTCAACGGATATCGTTTCGTCCCCAAAGGTGGGACGTTCCCTACCGAAAACCATCGTGCTTGTTGTGAGAAGCTCCGGTTTGTGAGAAGCATATACCCAAACCTGCCCCAAATGGGACAAAATTTGTACCACGGCATGTTCATGCCGCTCCGTGATAGCATGCCAAGTTTCATGAATTTTAGACGAGTTTTGGATTTACTAGAATTTAAAAACCAGGCATCTCAATGTTTTCCCGGCAATCAACGGTGCCATGGTGTTTGAGATTCATTCCTATTTCTTGCATGGGACCTAAGCATGCACCCAAGGACACAGATTTGATTTTTCAACCAATTTATATGCACTAGAGCATGTGCATGGAGTTCAAATTTGAATTATACACATAAAATCATAAATGCGTTAAAAACTCAGTTAATGCGTAAAAATGTCCAAACGAACCCTGAAAAATCAGAAAAATTCACACAACACTCCTGTTGTTCTATGTTGACACAAGAAAAAACTTCAAAGCAATAAGAGGCAATGGATATCGTTTCGTCCCCGTAGGTGGGACTTTCCCTACTGAAAACCATCATGCTTGTTGCGAGAAGCTCCGGTTTGTGAGAAGCATATACCAAAACCTGCCCCAAATGGGACAAAATTTGTACCACGGCATGTTGATGCCGCTCCATGATAGCATGCCAAGTTTCATGAATTTCATACGAGTTTTGGATTTACTAGAATTTAAAAACCAGGCATCTCAATGTTATGCCGGCAATCAACGGTGCCATGGTGTTTGAAATTCATTCCCATTTCTTGCATGGGACATAAGCATGCACCCAAGGACACAGATTTGATTTTTCAACCAATTTATATGCACTGGAGCATGCGCATGTAGTTCAAATTTGAATTATGCATATAAATGCATTGAAAACTCAGTTAATGCACAAAAATGTCCAAACGAACCCCGAAAAATCACAAAAATTCACACAACACTCCTGTTGTTCCATGTTGACACGAGAAAAAAACTTGAAAGCAATAAGAGGCAATGGATATCGTTTCATCCCCAAAGGTGGGACGTTCCCTACCGAAAACCATCATGCTAGTTGTGAGAAGCTCCGGTTTGTGAGAAGCATATACCCAAACCTGCCCCAAATGGGACAAAATTTGTACCACGACATGTTTACGCCGCTCCATGATAGCATGCCATGTTTCATGAATTTCATACGAGTTTTCGATTTACTAGAATTTAAAAACCAGGCATCTCAATGTTATGCCGGCAATCAACGGTGCCATGGTGTTTGAAATTCATTCCCATTTCTTGCATGGGACCCAGGCATGCACCCAAGGACACAGATTTGATTTTTCAACCAATTTATATGCACTGGAGCATGCGCATGTAGTTCAAATTTGAATGATGCACATAAAATCATAAATGCATTGAAAACTCAGTTAATGCATAAAAATGTCCAAACGAACCCCGAAAAATCACAAAAATTCACACAACACTCCTGTTGTTCTATGTTGACACGAGAAAAAAACTTCAAAGCAATAAGAGGCAATGGATATCGTTTCGTCCCCAAAGGTGGGACGTTCCCTACCGAAAACCATCGTGCTTGTTGTGAGAAGCTCCGGTTCGTGAGAAGCATATACCCAAACCTGCCCCAAATGGGACAAAATTTGTACCACGGCATGTTGATGCCGCTCCATGATAGCATGCCAAGTTTCATGAATTTTAGACGAGTTTTGGAGTTACTAGAATTTAAAAACCAGGCATCTCAATGTTTTGCCGGCAATCAACGGTGCCATGGTGTTTTAGATTCATTCCTATTTCTTGCATGGAGTTCAAATTTGAATTATACACATAAAATCATAAATGCGTTGAAAACTCAGTTAATGCATAAAAATGTCCAAACGAACACCGAAAAATTCACACAACACTCCTGTTGTTCTATGTTGACACGAGAAAAAAACTTGAGAGCAATAAGCAGCAATGGATATCGTTTTGTCCCCAAAGGTGGGACGTTCCCTACCGAAATCCGTCATGCTTGTTGTGAGAAGCTCCGGTTTGTGACAAGCATATACCAAAACCTGCCCCAAATAGGACAAAATTTGTACCATGGCATGTTGATGCCGCTCCATGATAGCATGCCAAGTTTCATGAATTTCATACGAGTTTTGGATTTACTAGAATTTAAAAACCAGGCATCTCAATGTTTTGCCGGCAATCAACGGTGCCATGGTGTTTGAAATTCATTCTCATTTCTTGCATGGGACCTAAGCATGCACCCAAGGACACATATTTGATTTTTCAACCAATTTATATGCACTGGAGCATGCGCATGTAGTTCAAATTTGAATTATGCACATAAATGCATTGAAAACTCAGTTAATGCATAAAAATGTCCAAACGAACCCCGAAAAATCACAAAAATTCACACAACACTCCTGTTGTTCCATGTTGACACGAGAAAAAAACTTGAAAGCAATAAGAG
>NC_057814.1:431453068-431455406 GCF_018294505.1 Triticum aestivum
ATATCGTTTCGTCCCCGAAGGTGGGACTTTCCCTACTGAAAACCAGCATGCTTGTTGCGATAAGCTCCGGTTTGTGAGAAGCATATACCCAAACCTGCCCAAAATGGGACAAAATTTGTACCACGGCCTGTTGATGCCGCTCCATGATAGCATGCCAAGTTTCATGAATTTCATACGAGTTTTGGATTTACTAGAATTTAAAAACCAGGCATCTCAATGTTATGCCGGCAATCAACGGTGCCATGGTGTTTGAAATTCATTCCCATTTCTTGCATGGGACATAAGCATGCACCCAAGGACACAGATTTGATTTTTCAACCAATTTATATGCAGTGGAGCATGCGCATGTAGTTCAAATTTGAATTATTCACATAAATGCATTGAAAACTCAGCTAATGCATAAAAATGTCCAAACTAACCCCGAAAAATCACAAAAATTCACACAACACTCCTGTTGTTCCATGTTGACACGAGAAAAAATCTTGAAAGCAATAAGAGGCAATGGATATCGTTTCATCCCCAAAGGTGGGACGTTCCCTACCGAAAACCATCATGCTAGTTGTGAGATGCTCCGGTTTGTGAGAAGCATATACCCAAACCTGCCCCAAATGGGACAAAATTTGTACCACGACATGTTTACGCCGCTCCATGATAGCATGCCAAGTTTCATGAATTTCATACGAGTTTTCGATTTACTAGAATTTAAAAACCAGGCATCTCAATGTTATGCCGGCAATCAACGGTGCCATGGTGTTTGAAATTCATTCCCATTTCTTGCATGGGACCTAGGCATGCACCCAAGGACACAGATTTGATTTTTCAACCAATTTATATGCACTGGAACATGCGCATGTAGTTCAAATTTGAATGATGCACATAAAATCATAAATGCATTGAAAACTCAGTTAATGCATAAAAATGTCCAAACGAACCCCGAAAAATCACAAAAATTCACACAACACTCCTGTTGTTCTATGTTGACGCGAGAAAAAAACTTCAAAGCAATAAGAGTCAACGGATATCGTTTCGTCCCCAAAGGTGGGACGTTCCCTACCGAAAACCATCGTGCTTGTTGTGAGAAGGTCCGGTTTGTGAGAAGCATATACCCAAACCTGCCCCAAATGCGACAAAATTTGTACCACGGCATGTTCATGCCGCTCCGTGATAGCATGCCAAGTTTCATGAATTTTAGACGAGTTTTGGATTTACTAGAATTTAAAAACCAGGCATCTCAATGTTTTCCCGGCAATCAACGGTGCCATGGTGTTTGAGATTCATTCCTATTTCTTGCATGGGACCTAAGCATGCACCCAAGGACACAGATTTGATTTTTCAACCAATTTATATGCACTAGAGCCTGTGCATGGAGTTCAAATTTGAATTATACACATAAAATCATAAACGCGTTGAAAACTCAGTTAATGCATAAAAATGTCCAAACGAACCCTGAAAAATCAGAAAAATTCACACAACACTCCTGTTGTTCTATGTTGACACAAGAAAAAACTTCAAAGCAATAAGAGGCAAGGGATATCGTTTCGTCCCCGAAGGTGGGACTTTCCCTACTGAAAACCAGCATGCTTGTTGCGATAAGCTCCGGTTTGTGAGAAGCATATACCCAAACCTGCCCAAAATGGGACAAAATTTGTACCACGGCCTGTTGATGCCGCTCCATGATAGCATGCCAAGTTTCATGAATTTCATACGAGTTTTGGATTTACTAGAATTTAAAAACCAGGCATCTCAATGTTATGCCGGCAATCAACGGTGCCATGGTGTTTGAAATTCATTCCCATTTCTTGCATGGGACATAAGCATGCACCCAAGGACACAGATTTGATTTTTCAACCAATTTATATGCAGTGGAGCATGCGCATGTAGTTCAAATTTGAATTATTCACATAAATGCATTGAAAACTCAGCTAATGCATAAAAATGTCCAAACTAACCCCGAAAAATCACAAAAATTCACACAACACTCCTGTTGTTCCATGTTGACACGAGAAAAAAACTTGAAAGCAATAAGAGGCAATGGATATCGTTTCATCCCCAAAGGTGGGACGTTCCCTACCGAAAACCATCATGCTAGTTGTGAGAAGCTCCGGTTTGTGAGAAGCATATACCCAAACCTGCCCCAAATGGGACAAAATTTGTACCACGACATGTTTACGCCGCTCCATGATAGCATGCCAAGTTTCATGAATTTCATACGAGTTTTCGATTTACTAGAATTTAAAAACCAGGCATCTCAATGTTATGCCGGCAATCAACGGTGCCATGGTGTTTGAAATTCATTCCCATTTCTTGCATGGGACCTAGGCATGCACCCAAGGACACA
>NC_057814.1:431455506-431460285 GCF_018294505.1 Triticum aestivum
CGGTAGAACCAGTCTCGCGTAAGTGTACGCGTAATGTCGGTCTGGGCCGCTTCATCCAACAATACCGCCGAACCAAAGTATGACATGCTGGTAAGCGGTATGACTTGTATCGCTCACAACTCACTTGTGTTCTACTCGTGCATATAACATCTACGCATACAACCTGACTCGGATGCCACTATTGGGGAATGTAGTAATTTCAAAAAAATTCCTACGCACACGCAAGATCATGGTGATGCATAGCAACGAGAGGCGAGAGTGTCATCACGTACCCTCGTAGACCGTAAGCGGAAGTGTTAACACAACGCGGTTGATGTAGTCGTGCGTCTTCACGATCCGACCGATCCAAGTACCGAACGTACGGCACCTCCGAGTTCAGCACACATTCAGCTCGATGACGTCCCGCGAACTCCGATCCAGCAGAGCTTCACGGGAGAGTTCCGTCAGCACGACGGCGTGATGACGGTGATGATGTTGCTACCGATGCAAGGCTTCGCCTAAGCACCGCTACGATATGACCGAGGTGGAATATGGTGGAGGGGAGCACCGCGCATGGCTGGGAGAGATCAATAAATCAACTTGTGTGTCTAGAGGTGCCCCCTGCCCCCGTATATAAAGGAGCAAGGGGGGAGGCCGGCTGGCCCCTGTAGGGCGCGCCAGGAGGATTCCTCCTCCTAGTAGGAGTAGGAGTCCCCTTTCCTACTCCTACTAGGAGGAGGAGAGGGAGAAGGAAGGAGAGGGAGGAAAAGGAGAAAAGGGGGGCTGGCCCCCTAGTCCAATTCAGTTTGGGCTAAGGGGGCCGCGCGCCCTGCCTCCTCTCTTCCACCACTTGGCCCATGAGGCCCATTAATTCTTCCTCGTATTCCCGTAACTCCCCGGTACCCCGAAAAATACCCGAATCACTCGAAACCTTTCCGATGTCTGAATATAGTCGTCCAATATATCGATCTTTATGTCTCGACCATTTCGAGACTCCTCGTCATGTCCCCGATCTCATCCGGGACTCCGAACTACCTTTGGTACATCATAACACAAAAACTCATAATACCGATCGTCACCAAACTTTAAGCGTGCGGACCCTACGGGTTCGAGAACTATGTAGACATGACCGAGACACGTTTCTGGTCAATAACCAATAGCGGAACCTGAATGCTCATATTGGTTCCCACATATTCTACGAAGATCTTTATCGGTCAAACCGCATAACAACATACGTTGTTCCCTTTATCGGCCCGAGATTCGATCGTCGGTATCTCAATACCTAGTTCAATCTCGTTACCGGCAAGTCTCTTTACTCGTTCCGTAATGCATCATCCCGCAACTAACTCATTAGTCACAATGCTTGCAAGGCTTATAGTGATGTGCATTACCGAGAGGGCCCAGAGATACCTCTCCGACAATCGGAGTGACAAATCCTAATTTCGAAATACGCCAACTCAACAAGTACCTTCGGAGACACCTGTAGAGCACCTTTATAATCACCCAGTTACGTTGTGACGTTTGGTAGCACACAAAGTGTTCCTCTGGTAAACGGGAGTTGCATAATCTCATAGTCATAGGAACATGTATAAGTCATGAAGAAAGCAATAGCAACATACTAAACGATCAAGTGCTAAGCTAACGGAATGGGTCAAGTCAATCACATCATTCTCCTAATGATATGATCCCGTTAATCAAATGACAACTCATGTCTATGGTTAGGAAACTTAACCATCTTTGATTCAACGAGCTAGTCAAGTAGAGGCATACTAGTGACAGTAAGTTTGTCTATGTATTCACACATGTATCAAGTTTCCGGTTAATACAATTCTAGCATGAATAATTAACATTTATCATGAAATAAGGAAATAAATAATAACTTTATTATTGCCTCTAGGGCATATTTCCTTCATCTACACCATCGCGATGCAAGCTGCTGGAGCTCGCGATGACAAGGTGCTTGCCAATTACTTCCCGTTGGCACTCAAACCCAACGTCACGTCATGGTTGACGCACTTGCCAGTGGATTCCATTTCTTCTTGGTCGGATTTGTGTCATGAGTTTGTTGGCGCCTTCACTGGAGGCCACCAAGCTCATGGTCAGGCAAGTGATTTGCATATCATCCCCTAGAAAGAAGGTGAAAACCTGTGCAAGTACATACAGAGGTTTAGCCGGGTGCAGTACAACATCCCTGATGTTCACCCCGCCGCTGTTATCAGCGCATTCCATCAGAATGTGCGCAACCCCAAGATGCGTGAAGAGTTGGCAATGAACAAGGTCAGAGATGTGGTCGAACTTTATGTTCTGGCCAATAGATGCGCTCGAGCTGAAGAGGGGAGGAAGTACCCCGGCGAGGACGCCGGTGCGGAAACCGACTCCACAGGCGAAGACACCGCCGCCCAACAAAGAAGGGTCGGCGCCCCAACAGGAAGCGCAAGGGCAAGACTGTGCTTGCCGTTGAGGGATCTGACAAGCTCGGTGCCGCTAAAAAGACCAAGGCTGACGACCCCGGCAAGGAGGTTGCCGGGTGTGCCGCCTGCTTGGCCCTGGCGGCCGCCGGCAAGCCCGGAGGCTCCGACAAGCAGTACTGCAAGATCCACCGCACCAAGGGCCATGACCTCCAGAACTGCCGACAAGTTGAGCTGCTTGCAGAAAAGCAGAAGGCTGAATATGAAAGGCGAGACAAGGAGAAGGGTCGGGATGGTACCGAGGGATCCGGCGAGAAGCGTGGCGGCCAAGGGGTTGCCGCGGCAAAGATAACCAACAAGAGAGGCCCGCTCGGGGCCGCGACAAGAAAGAGGAGGATGAAGATCATGACGAGTCCGGCAAGCACGAGTTCCAGAAGGCTACAGAGGCTATGTGCGTCGACGGTGGCGCCTCGTTGCACACCTCACACGGCCAGCTGAAGCAATGGGCGCGTGAGGTCACTGCAGCGGAGCCGTCGTTCGATGCCCAGAAGCCACTGAAGTGGTCCCGCACGCCCATCGTTTTTGACACCGAGGATCACCCTGACCGTACAACTGCGGTCGGGTGTTTGTCGTTGTTGGTTTCACCAACAATACGCAACCTCAAGGTGACCAAAGAGCTAGTTGACGGTCCGGTCGGTCTGAATTTGATCTCGCCCGCTGTGATCAAGAAGCTGCAGATTCCTGATGAAGACCTCGAAGAGACGGGCACGTTTCAAGGGGTCAACCCAGGAAGGAGCCAGCCTAAAGGTAAAATCACGCTACCCGTTACATTTGGGGGCGAGCTGAACTATAGGACGGAGAAGATCATCTTCGATGTCGCCGAGATCCCCTTGCCATACAATGGGATCCTTGGCCGCCCAGCGCTGGCCAAGTTCATGGCGGTGTCCCACTACGCCTACAACACATTGAAGATGCCAGGGCCGCTGACCATCATCACCGTCCCCTCTGACAAGAAAGACGAGCTCATCTGCACCGACCAACTCTACCGAGAGGCAGTTGCAGCAACTGCCGCCAGGGCACTTGCTCCTGCCGCTGAAGCTCCAGGGAGGAAGAAAGCCGGCAAGGCCCCTTCCGGCAAGACCTCTTGCACCCACTCCGAAAAGCGTACCTCTTCGGAGTGTTGTGCTCCCGCTGAGGACGTGCCAGAGAGCTCCACCGGCAAGAGCAAGAAGTCCAAGGCTGCACCACCAGAAACCAAGAAGGTGTCTGTCAAGGAGGACGGCACGGGCAGGGCTTTCACTATAAGCTCCACCCTCGACAGCAAATAGGAAAGCGCGCTCGTCGCCTTCCTGCGGGCGATGTCGATGTATTTGCATGGCAAGCATCTGACATTCCCGGTGTTCCCAGGGAGGTTATTGAGCACCATCTTGCTGTCTGTCCTCCCGCGCGGCCCGTCAAGCAGAAGGCCAGGAAGCAAGCTTTGGAGCGACAAGAGTTCATCATTGAAGAAATCAGGAAGTTGGAGGCGGCAGGCCTGGTAAGAGGAGTACTCCACCCCACGTGGTTGGCCAATCCGGCGGTGGTGCGTAAGGCAAACGGGAAGTGGAGGTTGTGTATTGACTACACAGACATCAATAAAGCCTGTCCAAAGGATCCTTTCCCTCTGCCATGCATCGACCAGATTGTAGACTCCACTGCCGGGTGTGACCTGCTATCATTCCTCGATGCCTATTCGGGGTACCACCAGATCTTCATGATGAAGGAAGACGAAGAGAAGACCGCGTTCCTCACCCCATGTGGTATGTACTGTTTTGTATGAATGCCTTTCGGGTTGAAGAGCGTTGGTTCGACTTTTGCCCGAGCAGTCCAAATTGGTTTTGAGCCCTAGTTGCATAGAAATATGGAAGCTTATATGGATGACATAGTGGTCAAAACCAAGGACAGGGCCACGCTCGTGCAAGATTTGGAAGAAACATTCGCAAACCTGTGCAAGATCAACCTCTTCGGTGTCCCCTCTGGCAAACTTCTCGGGTTCTTTGTGTCTCAACACGGAATCGAGGCAAATCCCGACAAGATCAAAGCGATCGAGCAGATTGAGGCACCGAAACGGGTCAAAGATGTCCGTAGGCTCGCCGGCTGCGTTGCTGCCCTAAGTAGGTTCATCTCCAATCTGCTGAGCACGCCCTCCCCTTTTTAAAAGTTTTGAAAAAGGCGGGTCCAGTAAAATGGACTCCGGAGGTAGAGGTAGCACTGCAAGATTTGAAGAGGTACCTCTCCTCCATGCCAATACTAGTCGCGCCCAAACCACGGGAGCCGTTGCTGATGTACTTAGCAGCAACGAATCAAGTGGTCAGTGTTGCGCTGGTGGCGCAGAGGGAACTTGAGGGAGAAG
>NC_057814.1:431460765-431462018 GCF_018294505.1 Triticum aestivum
GGATTTTGCATAACCCAGATGCGACAGGGAGGATTGTGGAGTGGGCATTGGAGCTGTCGAGTTTTGGCCTCAGGTTTGAAAGTACTTAAACGATCAAGAGCCGAGCTTTGGCAGAGTTCATAGCAGAGTGGACCACAACGCCCAACGAGGAGATCCAAGAGACCACCCTTCCCGGCAAGGAGACGAGCAGTGAGTGGATTATGTACTTTGATGGAGCTTTCTCACTCCAAGGTGCTGGCGTGCTACTCGTCGCACCCACCGGAGAGCACCTCAAGTACGTAATCCAGATGCACTTCCCCCGAGAAAAATCAACGAACAATACGGCGGAGTACGAGGGGTTGCTTGTCGGTCTCAGGATCGCGGCAGACCTCAAAATCAAGAAGCTCATCATCAGATGTGATTCGCAGCTCATCGTCAAGAAAGTCAACAAGGATTACCAGAGCCCGTTGATGGAGGCCTATGTGAGTGAAGTGAGGAAGTTGGAAGAACGTTTCGATGGCCTGCAGGCAGAACATGTTCCCCGAGCAGAGAACAGCATTGCCGACGACTTGTCGAAACATGCCGCCCTCAAGTTGCCTGTGGAACCAGGTACCTTTGTACTTCAGTTAATACAACCATCTGTAGAGCCATCAACAGGGAAGAACAAGCGAAGGAAGACAAGCCCCGGCAAGTACCTTCCCGCTGAGCTCCCATGAGCCGCCGGCAAGGAGGTTGCCGGGTACCCCAAGGTTGCCGAGGGGAAACTACCTCCGACGGGGCCCCACACCCTGACCGTAGAGGCAGCTGCCCCTGCGGCCGAAGATGTGCCTTTGGTCCTTGCCGTCGAGCCCCAGGCTCCGGCATGGGTGCAGCCCACCGTCCGTTTCCTCCAAACAGGAGAGCTCCCCGAGGAGCAGGAAGAAGCAGAGAAAGTAGCCCGTCGGTCCAACATGTACTAGTTTGTGGATGATACCCTATACAGAAGGAGGCCGAACGGGATTAGACTGAAGTGCATTCCTCGAGAGGACGGACTAGAGATGTTGGCAGAGATACATGGAGGTATGTGTGGCTCCCAGATAGGGTCAAGGGCCCTTGCCGGCAAGGCATTCCGGCAAGGTTTCTTCTGGCCCACATCCCTCCAGGATGCAGCCGCGCTAGTAACCAAGTGTGAAGCGTGTCAGCTCCATTCGAAGAAGCTTCATCAACCAGCTCAAGCCCTTCAAACAATCCCTCTCTCCTGGCCATTTTTCGGTCTGGGGGCTCGACATACTAGG
>NC_057814.1:431462028-431464690 GCF_018294505.1 Triticum aestivum
CGAGGATCACCCTGACCGTACAACTGCGGTCGGGTGTTTGTCGTTGTTGGTTTCACCAACAATACGCAACCTCAAGGTGACCAAAGAGCTAGTTGACGGTCCGGTCGGTCTGAATTTGATCTCGCCCGCTGTGATCAAGAAGCTGCAGATTCCTGATGAAGACCTCGAAGAGACGGGCACGTTTCAAGGGGTCAACCCAGGAAGGAGCCAGCCTAAAGGTAAAATCACGCTACCCGTTACATTTGGGGGCGAGCTGAACTATAGGACGGAGAAGATCATCTTCGATGTCGCCGAGATCCCCTTGCCATACAATGGGATCCTTGGCCGCCCAGCGCTGGCCAAGTTCATGGCGGTGTCCCACTACGCCTACAACACATTGAAGATGCCAGGGCCGCTGACCATCATCACCGTCCCCTCTGACAAGAAAGACGAGCTCATCTGCACCGACCAACTCTACCGAGAGGCAGTTGCAGCAACTGCCGCCAGGGCACTTGCTCCTGCCGCTGAAGCTCCAGGGAGGAAGAAAGCCGGCAAGGCCCCTTCCGGCAAGACCTCTTGCACCCACTCCGAAAAGCGTACCTCTTCGGAGTGTTGTGCTCCCGCTGAGGACGTGCCAGAGAGCTCCACCGGCAAGAGCAAGAAGTCCAAGGCTGCACCACCAGAAACCAAGAAGGTGTCTGTCAAGGAGGACGGCACGGGCAGGGCTTTCACTATAAGCTCCACCCTCGACAGCAAATAGGAAAGCGCGCTCGTCGCCTTCCTGCGGGCGATGTCGATGTATTTGCATGGCAAGCATCTGACATTCCCGGTGTTCCCAGGGAGGTTATTGAGCACCATCTTGCTGTCTGTCCTCCCGCGCGGCCCGTCAAGCAGAAGGCCAGGAAGCAAGCTTTGGAGCGACAAGAGTTCATCATTGAAGAAATCAGGAAGTTGGAGGCGGCAGGCCTGGTAAGAGGAGTACTCCACCCCACGTGGTTGGCCAATCCGGCGGTGGTGCGTAAGGCAAACGGGAAGTGGAGGTTGTGTATTGACTACACAGACATCAATAAAGCCTGTCCAAAGGATCCTTTCCCTCTGCCATGCATCGACCAGATTGTAGACTCCACTGCCGGGTGTGACCTGCTATCATTCCTCGATGCCTATTCGGGGTACCACCAGATCTTCATGATGAAGGAAGACGAAGAGAAGACCGCGTTCCTCACCCCATGTGGTATGTACTGTTTTGTATGAATGCCTTTCGGGTTGAAGAGCGTTGGTTCGACTTTTGCCCGAGCAGTCCAAATTGGTTTTGAGCCCTAGTTGCATAGAAATATGGAAGCTTATATGGATGACATAGTGGTCAAAACCAAGGACAGGGCCACGCTCGTGCAAGATTTGGAAGAAACATTCGCAAACCTGTGCAAGATCAACCTCTTCGGTGTCCCCTCTGGCAAACTTCTCGGGTTCTTTGTGTCTCAACACGGAATCGAGGCAAATCCCGACAAGATCAAAGCGATCGAGCAGATTGAGGCACCGAAACGGGTCAAAGATGTCCGTAGGCTCGCCGGCTGCGTTGCTGCCCTAAGTAGGTTCATCTCCAATCTGCTGAGCACGCCCTCCCCTTTTTAAAAGTTTTGAAAAAGGCGGGTCCAGTAAAATGGACTCCGGAGGTAGAGGTAGCACTGCAAGATTTGAAGAGGTACCTCTCCTCCATGCCAATACTAGTCGCGCCCAAACCACGGGAGCCGTTGCTGATGTACTTAGCAGCAACGAATCAAGTGGTCAGTGTTGCGCTGGTGGCGCAGAGGGAACTTGAGGGAGAAGTGGCAGTTGCAGCAGAGCCATCGGATGGCGAGCCAGGGTCTTCCCCGGCAGAGCCTGACGCCGGCAAATCAGAACCCCCGGCAAGGCTTGGGCCCGCCGAGGCAGGTCCTAGGCGGATGGGCGAAGTGGGACAGAAGAAGAAGATGGTGCAGCACCCAGTGTATTTTGTCAGTTCCCTCTTGCAGGGGGCGAGGTCAAGATATTCTGGAATGCAGAAGCTGCTTTTCGGCCTTCTCATGGCCTCGAGAAAGCTGCGCCACTATTTCCAAGCACACGAGATCACCGTCGTCACCCGCCTCCCTTTGCAACGGATTTTGCATAACCCAGATGCGACAGGGAGGATTGTGGAGTGGGCATTGGAGCTGTCGAGTTTTGGCCTCAGGTTTGAAAGTACTTAAACGATCAAGAGCCGAGCTTTGGCAGAGTTCATAGCAGAGTGGACCACAACGCCCAACGAGGAGATCCAAGAGACCACCCTTCCCGGCAAGGAGACGAGCAGTGAGTGGATTATGTACTTTGATGGAGCTTTCTCACTCCAAGGTGCTGGCGTGCTACTCGTCGCACCCACCGGAGAGCACCTCAAGTACGTAATCCAGATGCACTTCCCCCGAGAAAAATCAACGAACAATACGGCGGAGTACGAGGGGTTGCTTGTCGGTCTCAGGATCGCGGCAGACCTCAAAATCAAGAAGCTCATCATCAGATGTGATTCGCAGCTCATCGTCAAGAAAGTCAACAAGGATTACCAGAGCCCGTTGATGGAGGCCTATGTGAGTGAAGTGAGGAAGTTGGAAGAACGTTTCGATGGCCTGCAGGCAGAACATGTTCCCCGAGCAGAGAACAGCATTGCCGACGACTT